>NW_025110608.1:499694-597834 GCF_011392965.1 Frieseomelitta varia | reverse complement strand
AAAAAAAAAAAAAAAAAAGAAAAGTAGAAAGAGGTAAAAAATAAGAGAAAGAACGTGCATCGTCGTACGTTCGAAATAGGTACATTTGTACGCGGCAATTGCGAGTTTTTCGAAGCCGTTCGATCGCGATCGGTGCAACGTTGCTTGCACACTTATCTTTGCGTCTCACGTATCGAATGGTACGCGAAGCGGTGTGTAAGCGCGTGGCAATTTCCTTTGGTTTATGGTCTATTTAGTACTACGAGTATGGTCGTTTCATAGGCCATACGTGGTCGCTCGTCGAGGGGGCCGTAAACCAGGGTACACGATCGTCCGCGCGAATCCTTCGTCCCGGTTTTTTCCACCGATTCCGCGCGCCAACCGAGACGAGTCTGAATTTTTCCAATATTTTTTCCTTTCTTTCTTTTTTTCCTTTTTTTTTTTAATATTCTTCTTCCTTCCCTTTCAGTTATCCGTGACACATCACAGTCATACGCTAAGCTGTTTCTCGCTTTCGTTGAAAAACAATTTCCTTCGTATCGTGAATCAATCTTCTTTTTATCCAGAGACTAGTGTCAATTACAGCAGAGAGAACAGAAATTGGAGTGATTGATAACTGCACGGCTCTTCTCTGTTATTTTGTGGTTGTTTGGTTGCTAGATTCGTAAAAGAGAAATTGTCGAGTTTGATCGATGGAATAAAATTTTCTGATCTGTTCGTTCATTCTGATTAATTGATTTATTAGCTGCTTTCAGGTGTCTCATCATCTGAATCAAACAAGCATATCGAGTGTGTCTAATATTCTTCATTTGCGTATATCCTCTGCAGAAATCTTTCAAAGTAGGGAATATCAATTATTACAAAAATAAAGTAACAGAAAAAGGACGTAAATATATGAATAAATCTTCATATCAGTGTTTCCTCTTGTTACGTTTCAACTTCTATATGACAATTGAAGAAAAAAGGCACATTCAAAATTACTAATATATTCTTACTGACATGTGTTAATTTTGTAACTGCACGTCATCGTCGTCGTCCAAAGGTGAATGCTCCGCTTTACTGTGATACGTCATATATAATACGTTACTTGTAAAATCATATCACAATGAACGCGAACAACTGGAAAAGATGTGTCGCAATTAAGTTAAGAAATATGTGTATAGCGTCGTTGAAAGCGACATTCTCTCGAGGTGTCGGTGTCCAACGAAACAGTTGTCAAAACAATTTAATCGTATCGAGTTTATTATACGACCGCCATTTGTCATCGACATTCGTAATAAACTCTTATTCATCGTGCCAATATTTCCACAATAGGTAACAATAAATTCACGGGGACGTCGTCGTAAATTGCTAGGCAAGGAATCTAGAAAACCAAAAGCGCAAGATACTCGCACACGTGCTCGTGTAGCGCGCGTGTTCCGCGCGAGATGAATTCGTGTACTGGCCGAGACTCGCGTGTCGCAGCGCCGTTACTCGCTTCGACCGTTGTCGCGAGTTGGCCAGTCCGCTTCGCGTTGGCTTCCTAGCGCGGCTTCCCTCCTGGAAAAGTTCCGTTTACACGCTCGTTCACGAACAAATCATCGCCCGCTGCGATTTGCCGTAATTAGCATACGCGTAGCCTCGCCTACGCGTCGAACCGCGGGTGAGTTTTACTTCCCCTTGGGATGTCCCACGCGAGTTCCTCCTCCCTTCTCTTCTTTCCTTTCGCGATCGTGGCGGTGGTCTTCGATCCGAGGAAAAAGTGACAGATGACGCTCGTCGGGAAAGTTGCAGCTGTTGTGGCCTCGTGAAATCTGGAAAATCGTGCAACGTGTATCTTAAAGCTTTGATTAGAAAGTAAATAAAGCTGACGTTAATTCGGGGGATCGTTCGACGTTTCGCGGAATTTGAGATTTGCTTCTTTGGATCAAGAACGATCAAAAAATTGCGCGTGTCTTTTGTCAACATCGAGTCACACTTGCAGAGAAATTGTGGTTTGGAAAGAAGAGGCAAATTTAAATCTTCAATTTCAATTTCTCAAACTAAAGATTAATAAATTAATAAATTAATAAATCATGCATGATAGTTTCAATGCTTTACATCTGCATTACGGTGTAATTTGTTGCAGTAACTAATGTTTGCAACAAGACTAAAAAGGAAATCACGAGGCAAAGGGTTGCAATCAGTTTTTGTTAACTAGCGTGAATAAAGATAAATAGATAGAAAAAGAAAGATGAATGTAAATATGGAAATGTGGAAGTAGAGAAGCAGGTAGATTTGGAAAAAGTAAAAACGAATGCAGTAATGTGTAGAAGACAAATGGGGGGAAAGGGAATGGAAATAGAAAAATAGAAATACACGAATGGAAACGAAACTACAAAAATAGGAATATAGAGATAGAAATAGAAACATTAAAAGTATGCAGAAAATAAAGAAACTGGATTACCAAGGCGGAGAAATTCTGCACTGCAGGAGGGAAGAAATATTTAGAATGAAAGGCGTCGCTAGTCAAGCCTGAGGCTTAATAAAAATAGAAATCGAACATCTGTTCTTTTTCTGGACAAAGTTTGAAGAATCGCTCTGCGTTGTGTGGGAGTGAAAGAATTTTTAGAAGCAGAATTTTAGTGTCGAGAACAAGACGGTGGTGGTAAATAAATTTAGAGGCGTGGAGGGATAAAAGGATTTTAAGCACGGACTGAAGATTTAGTAATGGAGTTGTTAGAAAGAATTCGAAGAGTCAGTGCAAGATGCGTGTGAGTGAAATTGAACTTGTTCGATCAGTCGCTCAAATTCCATGCTTCGTATATATTTTTAATTCGTGGCTCTTCTTATCTATGGATATTGAAAAACAGAATGCTTCCAGTTACAAAACATAGAACATCCTTCGCGATGCAACTGAAGGTAAGCTTCTACTTCTTTCTTGAGAATTTATTAATTATCTACGCTGAGACAAATATTTTCACTCAATGGGAAAGAAATAATTTTATATATCTTTCGGTATTTTATTTATATGTAAACTACGACTTGACAATTCTGCGCATTTATACTTACGCAGTATAATTATAAATTGATATAAACCACACTTCATTTGATAAATTATTAGGCAGGAAATGTAAATATTAACAATTCGATAGTCGCAAGATTAACTGCTATCGCCGCTTTACAATTATATATGGCTCATTGATGCATTAATCAAAAAGAAAAAAAACGCTAGTAATAAAAAAAAATTCCAAGACATATATTTAATTTAGTTCCAACGACTCGACTGATTCTCTTTTCCGCTCGGATGCAATCGATCTCTGGCGAACGAGTCTCTTAATGCACTTGGGAATTAATTAGGCGAACGATCGAACCAGTGTACGGAATTAATAATTGTAATTCGAGCGGCGTGATAATTACGGAAAGGCAACCTGTTTCCACCCAGGTTGGCCAAGGTTAATTCGATGTAAATGTATGTGCGTGTTCCGGGTGGTACGGACGATTTAAATGTCCTCAATGTTGTACGGTCAGGAAATTATTGTTGCCCTTCGACGAAAACGGACTGTCCGTGGCGGGATAATAGCTAACATTCGCGTGAACTTAGAACAGACAGCGCACTCGCCATCAGGATGTACAGGTACGGTGTATCCGCGACGGAGAGTATATATTTTCTCAATGGAGATTACGGGGATCGTGAATATTTATGCAAATTCAAAGCTGAACTCTGAAGACACAATTGTTTATGTTTCGTACGAAACATGTAAAAATCTGCAGTCTAATCAGATTCGTGAAGTGAGGTGCTGTGTAAAATTTTGAATGAACGTTTTTTTCGAGAATATTTCGTAGGTTTTAATTGATGTTTGAGAATACTTGGTTGAACAATTTTTTTTCAAATTCGCTCCATTTCTCGAAAAATTTTAAAGTGTTTCCTACGACATTTAACACCGAGAATCTATTCCTTTAATTGCATTCGGGAAAATATGACTGCGTAAAAATGATCGCTAGAATGACAATCTTGATACGTACTATCAAATCAATCATTAACATTAAAACTTAACCGAATTAATTGAAATAAGGAATTCTTAGTTCTTTCATAGAAATTTTCACGCAGGTATTCGAATGACAGATATATCATAAACAAACAAAATGTTCTTCGCTCGTTAATTTCTCTAGCGTTTAACAAGAAATTACAACAGAACACGTTAGAGAGATAGTCCTGAAGGAAATCACAATCCACCGGCCGATCACCGTAAATTCTTCCATTAATTCATTCGCGGACTTCCGCCTCCCTCATGCAGAGCACTCGCGTGTCCCGGTCACGTGTCGCATTAATAATTCATTTCCGCATATCGCGCGTATTTCACGTATTACGCGGGTAATCGATTAACCTCCCGGGCAAACAAATTTCACCGCGACACCTGGTAAAATTCAACAAACACGTGCAACGAGTTAAAACCGTGTCGGTCTCTCGGCATGAAAGTTCACTTTTTTTCCGGGCGTGTTCGGCGAACACGCCAGGCGAATAAATAACATTTTTCATCGATCGACAGACACCGACTCCCCCTTCCCCCGAGTTCGATTAAAGAGAGCAAGAATTCGCTAAAGACGCGAATGTCATTGGTGGGTAAATACATTGACTGGCACACCCTGTATATGTGCAGTGTGGTTGCTGCTACGAGCGGCTGCGACAGGAAGTCGTTATACCGGTAGCCACACGAGGCTAAAGTCAAAGTCGATGCACGCGAAGTGCACACTGTTTCGAGACTCCTCCCGAAAATGAATAACAACACGCAGATAGCCGACTTTGACTTTTTGTTTTGACTTAGAGAATTAGAAAATTAATTCTTATTCGATTCAATCAAGGAAGCAAGGGATTAAGAGAAAGTCAGAAAATTTAATCTAATCTACGTTCTCTACAATTTAGAATGATTTTACAAAGATGATATAAGAAATAGGAGATTCTGAGTGAGTGAAAGAAAATTTTTAATATTTTTTAAATATACGCAATATCTAGTATTGGAAAATATCATATTTAAGTGGTTTTTCGAATAATAACATTTCGAATTATTGATATTTGAAAAACAATTGCCAGCGCTCTCCACGAGGAGTCCCATTAATGCTATAAATTCTTTGCCTGATTTTCGTACACGTGTAGGAAATTTTATAAACTTAATAATATGGAAAAATTTATGAAATATATTTAAATATATAAATTTAACAATATTCAAAGAACAGTGCTGATCTGTGATATTTGATACATAAAACAACTTTCTATCAAGATTCTAAAAAATTCTTCTATCATATTCTACATTTACACAGTTTTTTATTTTTTACAGTTTAGTCATAAACTACAAATATTTATTGAACTCATTGGCAACGATAGTGTACACTTCGGGACGAGAAGATAGAACGTTCTATATTTTCTTATATTATGTATGTAAAGTAGGGAGAATCCTTGAACGTAGACGTACGTGTACGTCATATTTTGATTATTATTACCGAGAAATGTAATTTAAAAAACGAAGATGTAAATATTATCTACCGCGAGGCCGAAACGTAACCGTTAAGTATGTATTAACATTTGTAAAAATTTGGCCAGCACTATATACTAAAATGGAAGAAAATTTATAAATATTAACAAATTAAAAAAAAATTGTGGAGGAATGGAAAGAACTAGGCCAAAAAATCATTTAAAAAAGCTATATAAATTTTTGTCTCAAAAAATGGCTGACGTTAATAAATGCAAAGTAGGTCGTATTAAATAATTATCAAAGTCATTCCTTTTGTTTTTATTCACGGCTTGACTCATTAAACATTACCATATTTCTGATTCTTTTTTAATAACACAAAATGTGTTGCAAAAAGTTTGATTCACGTTACTTGTACGTGTCGATAAAAGCACTATGGAAGAACGCCTGTAAGAAGAAATTTAATAATTTTTAGAGTGTGCTATATTTTGTCCCGAAATGTATAATCTTCGTCAACGGCTCGAAAACCAACTTGTCTTTCACAGTTTAATAATTTTTACACTTTCGTTTCCAAATTTATTATAATAATAAATATTATTACTTAATCTTATATACACACTTTTGTCTCTGTTAATCGAAATATTAATTTGATCCAGTAAATTTATACGTACTTGCAATATATAATAATATAAGTATTAAATAATAATATTATTAAATAAATTAATATTAAAATTAATATTTATTAAATAGTAATAATATAATATTAAAACAATATTATAATTTCTATATCTACTAATTCCATACTACGTTTGATTCTGACAATTTTCAAAATGAAATCTCACGTATGTAGATTGTTCGTGTGGCACATGTAACATACATATAAGTTGGTAAATGGTGAACGAGAAACCGATCGAAAGAAACGCGTCGGCACCGGATGAAAAGCAGTTAACGGAATATCATGAGAAGAGAGAGCGATTGAGGATCTTTCTCACGGAGCTGTTCGCTATAGGGCAAAGATGTCTGCATATGCCCGACGACACGATTATGATTTATGCCGAATCGAATCGAGCCTGATTTATGAGAACGTAATGTTCTTATAACTCTAGGATATCGGCTGGCTGCCTGGAGGGCGGCTCGTGCAACGATTTCCGAAACGCATTCCGACGATCTTGGATCTCGGTTGAAACGGTTCAGCTGTCGCTCAAAGCGATGCTATCGGAAAAGAAAAGTGTTTTCAATAAACGCTCATTGATCGCTCATTAATAATAGTTTCATAGGGTGTACGTTGGAAATTAAATGGATATCAAATTGCATTGCTGATGTATGACGTTTTATCGTTGATCGAAATTTAGAAAAATTGAATTAATCATCACACTATGTACTGTGTGAACACTATGATCTTAAAATTAATTAACGAACTACTGTGAACTATTGTAAGTTATTAACGAATTCAGTGGATGTGTATAGCAAAATTTCGACGATTAATCTTTCGAAATTGCAACCAGTAAATTAATATAATATAATGAAAGCAGTCAATCAATATTAAACAATTGATATACAAATGGTTATTTACAATTAATATAGAAATTTTTATTGCAATAATTCAGAAAAGGTACAAAAGGGTTATTGTTAAAAGTACAAAAGGGTTATTGCAGATACTGGCAGATATTAGAAACTACGAATATATTTATAATATTATTTTATAATATTGTCGTATTAGAAACTACGAATATATTTATAATTGTTTAGTTTCCGTTTCTCTAAATGAGCCAGAAACGAGAATTTCGATTTACATTAACATCTACGTGCAGTCTAATTATTATCACAATGCTGTCAAATTAAATTTGACCCAAGAATGAATTACAATTTGATATCTACAATACTAAAGACTCGTGATTTTTTTCTTCTTTTTACGCTTCTTGTCTTTTTTCTTACGCGTGACCAACGTTGGATCCACCAATGGTGGCCGTGGTAATTTAGGGGGTGGACTCCCTAGAGCAAGTTGATCAGCCACCGAAGAAATTCCAGCGACATCTTTCATCAGATTGCCATGCGGAGATGTGTCCAACAGATTGTCCATCACGAGATTTCCCATAGCCGCTAAATTATTCGTCCTTTGGGATAGTTTCGATAATTCCTTCGTACTGCACTTGTATTCTTGTCCATCGTGGTGGTTTTTGAAGACGAAGCAATTAGGCGCGAGGACATACGGAGTCACAACGCTTCTAAATAATGTGTACAAAGTGAAATAAGATTGTGAAAGAATATTTTAATTCTATATCTCACGAATTTTCTTACACGTGCACAGACTATGAGTGTCTACGCATTTGTATTATAAAAAAACAAAATATGCATTCTCGTATAGAAATATAAATAAATTCTTTCTTTAATTGTACTCGTGAAACTGTAAATTTAAACTTAAACTTAAAATTGTTCAGTGTGTATACATGAAAGAGGATTTTTGATGAAGAAATTCATTCTTGGTCAATTAGAAATTTAACCATTAAAAGATTATTAATAATATCACGAGGAAAAAGAAAAACTTAAAATTTCGTTAAATTTATAAGCTTCAGTTTACCAACGTAAAAGTTTGTTATTCGGCAATACCTTCCCAAATTTGTAACCGTAACGTCGAGATCTAAATAGCCAGCGAAATTGTTGCCAGTGTCCACGAGTTCAAACGGGCCTCTAAATACAAACGGCGTTGAACCCTCCACGCCAATTTTCCCCTAAAATAATTAACGTCCAACTGAAGTAATGAAACACTTGATATCCGTACGTTTAATATTTCACGTTTATGCGCTTTACCAAATCGCAAGCACAACCGCTGGCGCGAGACTGAGCGGAACAAATAGGGAAATTATCGTCCACCCTGAAAACGCCGATGTTTAAAAAGATCCTCTTCATCTTCCTGACCAGTTGCTCGCACGGCATTGAGAAATGAAAAGACTGGCCGTTGTTGAACTCGTAAACGTAAATGATTTCGTCTTTAACGTATCGATTGCGTTCGACGATCTCAGTGGCTGGGAAATTAATGAAGACCACTTTCGCCACGAGCTTCGACCCATCTGTATCCTTGTACACCTCCTTATTTATCATTAATCGCGACACACAAATGTCGCAAAGGTATAATCCGTACATGATTGATATCGAACGAAAATATCGTACTACGCTCTTTCGTTTCCCGAGGTTATGGGGATACTTATGAATTTTAAGAAATGAAGTTGCAGCAGTTCTGCACGAGTATTTATGCAAACTTTTTATATATTCGTGGGAAACTGAAAGGCGTGGAAATGCAGACGGCGCGCCTCTTAATACATGAAATTATGTTTAAAATAAGTATTTATTATAATTACGCGTTGATAGGAAACTGGAAGCTACAAAATTGCACACGAAGCGCGTAGTATGTAAAAATATGTAAAATATTTAAAGTAGAGTTTACGATACGTAATAAATAAAACAAATTATGTTTCTAAGCTTCTTAGGTTAGGCTCTTTTTAGTTTCTTCAAGCATTTTATTCTGTAATTTTTTAAACAAATTCCTATACGTAGATTTCTTTAGTTGCTCAAGTCTTTAATTCGTTGATTTCTTAGGTTTTCTTAATTATAAACAGATATAAAAAAACAAATTTCTACACATAAATATAAATTGTTTTAGCTATGTTTCTTAGGTTTCTATAGTTTTGAATTTTCAGTTCTTTGGCTTTCAACTATATAATAGATAAAACAAATTTCTACAGTTCCTTTAACTACGTTTCTTAAATTTTTTTTTAGTTTATTTTAGGTCTTGAAAATTCTTTGATTTCTTCGGTTTTCCTGAATTACAGATGGATAAAACAAATTTCTACACGGATTTCTTTAATTACGTTTCTTAGATTTTTCTTAGTTCCTTAGGTTCGTTATTCTTTGATTTCGTAGAATTTTTCAGTTTATAAATCGACAAAATCTAGATCTAGTTACGATTTCACGTTTCTTTAACTTCTCACGTCTTTCTTTGATTCTTTAGTTCTCTAGTCGAGCGTGAAAAGTCCATAGTCTACAAACAATTGCCATTATGACACGTAAACAGATGCGATATTATAAAGAAAAAAAAGAAAAAAAACTTACGAATCGTTTTAAAATTCTAACATTGCCCTAATTGCTGAACAAGACTCGCGAACGTTGGTTCGTGAAGTTCGGTGATTTATAGCCGGGTCACCGTGCTTACTGAATATTTCATGCTCCTCCAGGCGAGGTTAACCGCCCGAGTTTACGAACGATGAAAGACGAAAGGGTTTAAGTGTCTGGGTTAGGCGTACATAGGTTAAGCCAGGGTTAGGAACCGCGAAACCGGTTTCAGAATCGCGGATCGGTGGTTCGTGGCTGATGTGATTTACAGTTAGACACGCGGATTAATAGACTCGTTCGCCGATAATTGCCGAAACATCGTTCACCGTTTGCCGCCGAATTGTTTCATATCACGTGAGAATAAAAATGATGAACGTTTAGAGAAAATGCAAATATACGTGTATATTCTGCATTTATTAATCCTTGAACTTTCGTGTTTTCAATCTCGCTCTCATTTTGGTGAACAAAACGCAAGTTTTAAGAAAACTTGAAACATAGAAGTAAAATGGAGTAAAGCCATATTATACTAATATTTTTCAAATGTTTTGTCGAAGAAAATGTTATTGAATTGAAAATGGATCGAACGCAGTTGTTCGATCGAATTTATTTTTAATTCCAGTGCGGAGAATTGTAGAAAAAAAAAACGTTGCACTAAATACAATTTCACTAGAAATTATATTGCAGCCATATATATCTTAGCAAGAAATATTCATTTCTCCGGCGTTGGTTTTATTTATAGCTTCAATTAAAGCGGCTACACGATTCTATTGAGAAATGTTAAAAATAAACCGTATGGAGCAACAATTCATTTTCTCGCTAGACACTGCGGGAGGATTAGTTGATGAAGTTATTAAGCGCGAAACGATTTCCTAGAAAAGATATGTAAAAATAGAGACGTTGGAGTAACTTCTTAATTACTTTTTAATTACGTGGTAATTAGAACATCGACTCGATGTTATGGCAAACTACAGTTTCTTATCGCGGTAATATAATTCTTGCTACATGTGTATACTGCCGCGCTGTGTTACAGAATTTTTCTGTCGATACTAATTAGTTCAACGTCAGCTGGCCGCCATATATATCGCAATGAGAGTTCCTGATCATTTATCTGATAGCGAAGCTACATTTATCCGATTCGAAGGCTACAATTTTCCACCGAGACTTTATAAAATGTAGACTTTAATCGACGATCAAACTAATTGTATCATATTTTCCAATGCAGTAGTTGTCGACGTTTAAACAAACTTCCGTTAAAAAAAATTTATACATTTATTTGTATCCTCAACGATAGAAATCACCTTCGACCCTCACTTGAAAGTAAAAAGAAAATTGTAATCTCTTGACATTTGTCGGAATCGTTCGGAATTCTTCTGCAACTCGTGAGTATCGACAAATACTCATGAAATTTCAAAAAAGGAAACAAAGATCAGCCTCATACAATCGTACAGTAAGTTCGATTTAAATCAATGAACTTGATAAATTCAATATCTAAAAAAGTATGTTTAGAATAAATTAAAAATAAGAAGACTCTTGTGAAATAAAAGTGAAATATAAAAACTCCGTATATTATTGTAACAGGAACCAAATAAAATATAAAAAAAAACTGTAACAGGAATCAAATAAAATATAAAAACTCTGTATATTATTGTAACAGGAACCAAATCGATCTCAGAAGAAAAAAGAAACTAAAATAAAAATCAGCATCGCTTGTTGATAGTTCCAAAAAAAAAAAAAAAAAAAAAAAAAAAAAAAAAAAGGGCCACCGGCGCGAGAGGAAGATAAAATTTTGCATTATTAATACCAGCGTGTTGTTTCTAAAAAAAAAAAAAAGAAAGTGTCGAATAAAATACCTCGCGATAATGTTCTGAAACGATCACTCTGCTGCAGCTGCTGCAAACGAGACACCATTGAAACCTCTCCATCAGAACGCGACCGAAGGAAAATCGAGCCACGATAACGCGCGAGAATTTTCAACGTTGTTGTTACCATTCGTGGGAGCTGGCGTAGAAATCGCCGGTGGCGCAACAGGGTGAGAACTAATTATTATTATTAAGACATAATTCGAGGGCGGTTCCCGCGTCCAGTGGTACTCTTGCGCTCGCGGACTCATATCTCGCAATTAGGATATCGCGCCAGTGAATCTCTCTGCGCTTTACAACCGTGTCTTACGTTCCGCGTGTCCTGTGACAGGGGTTGTTATTTCGTTTGCCTAACATCCGCCCAGGCAGCGAATTTCTAAGTGAATCGAATCAGGCCGCTTGTTCCTTTGAATGTGCAATTGAACAATTCACTCGAACGTGCAATTGAAATAATTGATCACTCAGAAACGGGGGAATTTTCTAGTACTGGTGTTTAGCACACCAACATCGATCAATTTGCGGACGTTGCGTTCTTGTGTAATGTCTCAAGATGGTGGTGTGCGATTACAGACGAATTAAATCGTCTGCGAGTGTAAATGGGGAAAAATGGAACTGCGAAAGGTGACATTTACGTCGATGTTTCAGTTGATTTGGACTTTGCTCCCTTGTGTGTATTTACACACAATTTATTAATCATGATTTTTATTAATCATAAAAATATTCAAACGTGTGAAAGGTGATTTTCTCTGTTGGCATTTTAATTCCCCATTTTAATTTAGTCCAACGATTTAGTCAATCATAAAGATATTCAAACGTGTGAAAAGTGATTTTCTCTGTTGGCATTTTAATTCCCCAGTTGTGCAGTAACAATGCAACGAGTTAAATCTAATCCTGTTGAATGTAACGATTTAATTAATACGATCCCATTCAGAGAGAATGATTTGTAGACTTGCTTTTAGTTTTACACGATTACGGTAGGTTAAGTGTTTAATGTAATTTCTATATTGAGATTCTTTAATACTGTAACTGAAGTTAGTCACAATGAGCAATATAAATTTCTTTCTACTGGAGAATTCTACTGTTCTTTTTTTTTTTTTTTTTTCTTTAACACTGTTCAGAAACGATAATACACGTATGGATAAAACCTTCCGTTCTTCCATCGCGTTATTTATTTTCTCGTGTACTTTCCATCTTGATTTCTTTCGTTCGCTAATAGCCCCAGCACTAAATTGACTCGGGCCATAAGTAACACATGCTACTTAAAATTCTTCCGCGATTTCCAATGGGCGGTTGTACGCGAGTTAAATGCTTATCGATTAATTTAAAAATCCAGTTTCAAACGTTTTCGTGTAGGAATGGCGATTTTTACGGCGGCCGAAGCCAAAGTTACCAGACTCGACGTTCTTCGGCGATTTCGATTGCGATAATAATCGGCTATCTAAGCCGAATCGTTTTGTCCGTTTTCTAAATATACAACTGCAATTGAAACATTCTTGAGTAGAAAGGGTGACTTTCGTTCTTACTGGCGTTTCTCAGCACGTGCATACATACGTACGTGCGTTCGTTTAGGTTATTGGTTATCCAGCATTCTTCCGTAATTTCCACGTGGTAATGAATGGTTGTTCATTAAGTAAATCCCTCTGTCTGTTTGTTAAACGCAGGAACACTGGTCGAAAAGGTAACGTTACGTTTGCTTTGGATTATTGTTAATCTGGAATTTATCCTCTTGTATAATTTCGAGTGATATAGTAATGAATGGTTGTATAGTGTGGACTAAGTTGTTTTGTTACACTCGAACGTGTTATTAAAATACTTTTGAAACAGTAAGAGAGAGAGAGAGAGAGAGAGAGAGGGAATTTTATTTTGAGAATCACTTGTTTCAAGTTGCCAGAGTTGCTCAGATTTCGACAGGGATTTTAAACAATTTAGAAATAATTAATATTTCAGACGATTTGAACGCCCAATGAAAAAGTATAAAAATACTGCTTCGAATAAATATTACAGCAAACCGAATTAATTCAACATTTTGTTTCTTTATATGGAACGAGATATCTTTGTATGAAAATTACAAGAAAATAAAGTTAAACAGCACTTTAACCGAGAAGAAACGAGAAGAAAGATACGTATTTAATTGTTGTAATGAACATCCTCGTTATCAATGTTAATATAATAAATATTAATAAATGTCATCGCAATAAATGTTCTCCAACATGAAGGAAAATTACGAGACAATGGCAGATATCAGTGCGATTAAAATGTAATTAAACCGAAAAGAGTGTGTCACTTTGAAATTATTCAGAAAGAAATCCTGCCTTAATCTTGCCTCGCAGCAATTCCGATGCATTCGCATGTTAATCGAACGAACGATTATCCGTAGAAAAATTATAATTACACATATTCTACACGGCAGTGTAAAATTATGTATCGACATAATTACCCCGTATGCCACAGAATTATATAATAATCCTCTGGAAGAAAAAATGGCAGCAAAAACCAGCGCAAGAAAATGGACGAATAAAATGAAAAATCCGTAATAACTGAATAAGTGCTTCTTAATTATTGTTGTTAAAATAGATGAACGGTCAATTATGTTTTATTTTTTGTTTCGAAGAACAGCTGGATGACTCCTCCAGATGGGGTATAATATTCTTGTTCTTTGTGCAATATTATTTTAGTCATGGCATTATGTGAGGGGAATGTTGACGTTAATGGTCAACTTGAACGTTTAGGAAAGATTATTTGACCTAATGGAGTGCGATTTAATGACACACCGCCATTTCTTGCGAGATGTCTTATTACACGTAGATTTTAGTTTCAGCCTCGTCCTTTGAAATTTCAATTTTTCGTTCTTCATTTACTTGGATATTTCGCTGTATATTCGAATATCGCAACCTAATAACTTATTCACTCCGTATTAATAAATACATTTGTTTATCAGTGTCAATTTATTATCTTCGAGCGTAAGAGAGATTAATTTAACGATACAATCACAAAGTCACTCACTCAATGAATTACGACAGTTACGACAGTTGAAGAAATAATGAAAATACCGACAGACAGTTTCGTTGAAATTATTAAGCATTGCTAACTTGGTTGATCAGTGTAGAAAGCAGGTTTGGTCAATGGAAATTTAACTTTTTGCGACGTTTATATGATAACGAGAATTATGCACGTTCTCATTGTGAATATTTTGGTACCGTTCAAACGAGTAGCTAAAATTGAAAATTGTTTTAATTTCGGCATAAATATCGACTCGTTTATTCTCTCATCTGTAACAACCACGCTCCGTTTAACATCTACGATCTTAGCTCTATTCGACGATTAGTTAAAAAAAAAAAAAAACTAAAAAAAAACAAACAATTCCGGTAGTCACATTCCTCGCAGAATTTAGATTTTTTCTCTTTCCGGTACTTGCCTCGTTGCTGTTTCCTTTTTTTCAAACGCCTCGATTATCGAAGTTCTCGCATTGGCGACAATTTTAGCCGCAATTTTCGGCTATCGGCGATCGAACGCTGCGTGGAATGCGGTGCAATTTCAAACATGCACGAGCGAGAATAAACGATTATAGCCAATTTATGCAAAATATCGTTGACCGAGCATTAAATAATTTCCGGAAGGGATACGCAGCATTTTTGCCGCGGTAATCACCAGACAGAGTTTCCACCGGTGTTATATTTCTCGTCGCTCGCTGCTTCTTTTGGTGCAACAGCATCGAAACAGCGTTGCTAAGATATATTAGACGTACGCTAAGCGGCCGATAGCCGCGTTGTAACGTGAAAAACATCTCTGCATTGATAATCGACGTGAGATTAAACAACCAAAATGGCTTCCTTCGTTTCTTGCTGACTCATTACGCTGAGATGGAGTGGAAATGAAATTTTACGACGGTTGAGTGGCTTTTCATCGACGAGGCTGCTCCTCGTGTTTTCCGCATTTTCAAAGTGTGCAAGAAAAAGAAAAAAAATCTTACAAAAATAATAACAGAACAAAAATCATGAATTAGTTGAATTCATTCTTGCAGATTATTCCAAAAATGTTCGGACATGCTTGCACATATTTTTACATTGAGAATATTTATTACAATGAATTTGTCAATATTGAAAGCTTAAAATAATTTTCTCTCTATTTTGATTTTATCATGATTTTCAAGATGTCTTTGTACTTCGATAACTGTAAATAGTTGATTTCTAGGTTATTCTATTTGCAATGTTTAAGAAATAGATTATGATAAAATGGAGAAAAAATTATGTTCCAATGAGAAAACATTTTAATAATGTTAAAGCAGTCATACATATCATGCATTCTTAAAAATGAAGTCTATAAAATGTGCATTGTATTTTCTTTCATACGTGTTTATTTTATGATACAATTATCGTTTCTTTTTTTTGAATATTTTTTGCAAATTTATATTTTAGTAGTAGATTAATATCAATGATCAATTTGTTCAAAAGTGATTACTTTTGAATAAATCATTTTCAAAACACATGCTTCCGTGAATACGCACGTGCAATCACGTGTAAATGATTAAAATTTCAGTACAGGCAGAACCCATTTCACGAAATTACTAATTTATGAAATGACAAACTACCTGTTTTGTGAAATAGATGGGGCGATTTTTACAAAAATCGTTATTGCTGGATTCGACATTGAAAATATTTAGTGAAAACTAAAAAAAAAAAAGAAATGTGTATTTGCCGTATACAAACGTGTTGGACACCGAGCGTGCAAATTGAACGTTTGAGGTATGAGAAAACAGCCCTTCGAAATCAAAAATAAGTCACTCAACGTGCCGCAGAATTAACACTAAACGCATTAAACGCCCGATCAAATGACCAGTTTAAAAATTTGATTCAAGCTTCTGAGTTCTTTCGGTTCGTTCAACTCTTATTAAAAAAGAAAAAGAAAAAGAAAAGAAATGGAAACTGTAATTTATTAGTTTTATTATCCGATTTTCTTATTTTATCTGTACACTGTTTCCCGTTTATTAAATTGTCAAATACCTGTATTGCTCTCGGTAAAGAGACCTGATCGATTACGACATAGGAATATGGGAACGTGCCGCGTCAAAGTGGTGTTTCGTTGAACAAAGCGACGTCCTACGGAAGAATCTCGAGGAAAAGGCCTCGCCGGGACTACAAGGGCGGGAGAGTAACGCGATTGCGCGTTTATTCGTACGTTACTGCGGTAATAAACAACACTGTTCATTCTCTCTCGGTCGCTGTTCAGCACCGAGAGCGTTAGCACCGCGGCCACGTTCCCCGACCCCGATATGATATCTCAATGACGGTTGTTGAATTTGCATTGCATTAGGCGCGACGCGCTCGCCCGTGTACACGTAACCATACGCCGCCGCGTCAACGTTAACAAGAGAAAGTGTTAACGATAGGGAGAGTGTTAACGAGAGAATAACGCGATAACAAACCAGGAAAAATAGCGGCAGTAACAATAAACGCTCGTCGTAATTTCGCCGCGCGTCGCTCGCTCGTTAGAGTTTTTACTCCGGGGAAACCGGAGACCACGAAGGTGGCGTGTGCGAGTGTTGTAAGCCGGGGATCGTGCCCCGGGACGCGTTTCAAGCGTGTCCCAGGATCGTTTTAAGTTACCTTCAATTGGAATAATCGAGCAGTTGGACGTTCGTACGATTACGTTTCGCTCGTGGGTTTTTGCTCGAGTTCGCAGAAATATGAAGTTGCAGCCGTCTTCTGAGCCGGCTTGTAGTATTTACTCTTTAGAATGATGAGATTGATGTATTGTGTCGAAGAGTGTGAGAGTTGAGCAGAGTTTGGACGTCGAATTTTCAATTAATTATCGTATCGTATGTAAATAATAATCGTATTGGACGTCTGACTTTAAACTAATGGTTAATTTTTAAATTGACGCAATTATATCGAGATTTACGTAATCCTCATATTAAATTCAAGTTATTCCAAAAATTTACAAATAATACGGACGACCGATTTCGAATTAATAGTTAGTTTTTAAATTTACATATTTACTTACTTTAACCTCTTGCGCTGGAATGACGTGCCACGCACGTCGAGAAAGTCGAGAATATTTTGTCCCAAAATTGCAATATTTTCTCAGTTTTAAGTATATTTAAGTATAACCCAGGCGAAACAAATAATAAATTTATTACTTCTTAGTAATTTCGATCCAGTGATATACCGATGAATTCAAAAAAGGAGACGAATTATATGAATTCATAATTCATATTTAGTACGTATTTCGTCTCTAGTTGAAAATTTTCTTCAAAATCCACGTTCAAATTCTCAGTAGATGAAACTTACTTTACTCGTGATATATTTCGCGAAAATATGTAATTGTGCAGTTATCTGCAATCTAATCGAAACGTAGCTAACGTTGATTAATAGAATTACTGAAGAATAAAAGTAACATCGGAGAAATGAAAGTGGAATAAGGAAACAAAAGAACAGAAACTTTTGTTTGTACATTTAAAAAAAATCAATGCATAGTGAATGTAAGTATATCGGTATAAAAATTAATGAAATCTTCGCGAGTACATCGCGTTTGTATAAATCTGTAAAATTTTCAAATGTTTAAAAATCTAGTTCTTTTTAGTCTCCAGTGTAACTTTCGCAATTCACCATTTTCCCTCATAAATATAATATATCGTAGATGCGGAATTTAAAAATGCACGAACGCGCAGGAGTAGGCTAATCAAGTTGTACTTTTCTGGTTATGTTCATAAAAATTAATTGCAATTAATATATTGAATCGTAATGTTAATCCTTTTAACCTCTTCAACATTTTGAGGTATAAAATTTTAACCTCTTGCCCAAAATTGCAATATTTTTTCAGTTTCAAATATATTGAAATACAACACAGGCAAAACAAGGAATAAATTTATTACTTCTTAGTAATTTCTATCCGGTGATATACTGACGAATTCAAAAAGGAGACGAATTATCGTATACTGTATTTGGTCGCTCGTTATGGTCCGTGAACCAGTTACTAGCGCAAGATGTTAAAACAAAAATGACCTACGCACTGATTTCAAAGTGTGATAGAACAATTTCATTTCAATCAACGAATCTTCTGTCAATAATTTCTATCCAGTGATATCATACCGGCGAGTTAAAAAAGAAAGCGGCGAGTTACGGTTTGATCACTCGTTATGATCCGCAATCAGTTGCCAACGCAAGTGGTTAAATACACGTGTAATTCAAAAAATTATTCGTGAATGCGAGTATCTGTTACGTTGATATTAATCCGTGAGTGTGTCCCGAGAACTTCTCAACGAAATTTTCAATACTCCGTTACAGGAAAAAGAAATGCACCGCGTCTGCGACGACACTGTACTCGTATATATCCGAGCCTCTAATTTTAGAGTGACGAAAAAGAAAAGAAAGAAAGAAAGGAAGAAGAGAGAATGTACCAGAGAGTAAAGAAAGCAAAGAAAAACGTAGATCGTCAATGGCCCTGACAGCCGATGGCTCTCATCTCGCCAGTAATCTCCCGCGGAATCGCGTCGAAGTATGGAAACGCGTTGGCACGTAGACGCGAGATAAATATCCACGCGGTCGTTCTGCGCCTTCGACAACACATCCCCGTGAACGAAAAGCGTCTCCTCAGTCACGGCGAACGGCGGTAAGTTTCTGCAGGAAATCGCCGATAACTGGAAACGTCGGAATCATAATTTCTTACGGGTCGACGATTATCCGCGCGTCGCGCGATACAGCCAGACCCCCATCTTACTCCTCTTCGTCTTCCTTCCACATCTACGATCCATCCTTCTTCTCTCTTTTCTCTTCTCTTTCTTCGTATCCGCTTGAACAGCTCGCATGCGGGAAGAAGGTGGGCACCGTTTCGTCGATAACGAACTGGTTAACACGCGTTCATTACCCGCGGCCACGTAGGTATATTAACCAGCCTGATCCTCTACGGCCAGGATCCTCTTCTTCTACCTGCCAGCGGCCACCTCGTAATCATTTCTTTCCGTTCTCCAACCCCCTCCCTCCTGGTGTCGTTAGATACGCCATTGGTCACGCGGTGCTCTATCGAATTCCAATGGAACACCGGCTGCACCGGCAGAGATCATTTGGATAACTAATTGGGCACTGACTTACGAGTCAGCTATGGGTGGCAAGTGCTGGCGGATTGGATGGCGTGGTTACTTCTTGGTGATAGGTGAAAGTGTAGAAATAGAGTAGAATGTGATTCCACTTAAGAAAGGAAAGGATACTCTCGTCTCACATATTCTTCTCGTATTTACTATCGCGTGTCGTAGGTAGCGAAATTTTTAAATCGCATGTGCTGTACTGTGACATTTACAACTTCGAATTTCTTACACGCTTTGTTCAAAAATCACGAGTGTTATGCATATTTATTTATTTCTTCGGTAATAATACATTCCAGACAAATAATATTTCTCCGGTAATATAATGTGACGAACAAAAATAAATATATATTAATACAATGAAATAATTTGTTACACGACGAAAGTATAAATAATGGAAGAATGCAAGAATATAAAAAAGAATATAGGGATATGAGGAAATAAATAATATAAGAATGTAGGAGGAATATAAATAATAATTAACAGCGATACTTTTAAACTAATAATTAGAATATTCGTTTTCTATAATAGTGTAATATCCCTCTGCTTGAAATATATCAAATTTTAATTTTATACCTACGTGCAGTTTTTTTTTTTTTTTTTTTTGAAAAACACGGTACTGAATTAGAAACATACCAACATACCAACAAGAAATATATTTAGCTAAATATTACGAAATTGACACATTTAAACGAGTGTTTTTTTGTTCGTAAATGTTTCCTATCACTAAAAATAATCTACAGTAACAGAAATGATCGATTAATTGACAACGCCTTTCGCTGAAAGAAAAAAGAAGGAAGATAAAATGAAAACTGCAAGATTGCCGCAACGTGTATTTATAAGCACATTTGTAAGTAAAATTGCAACAGTGTATCATTAGTCTGTGCAACCAATTATTTGTGTTTCTAGCCTCGAATTTCCTCCCCTTTCCTAATTGCTCACTTAAATGCATTCGCAGCCATTACATTAAAGTCACACACGCGGTTATTTAATCACAGCTAGTGAGAAAAATTTCAGTCGAACGTATCATTTGAATAAGCGATTACAATAACAGATGTTCCTTTACGTCGTGCTGAGGTATCCCGTAGACAAATGTAAAACGATTTAATCGAGACGTTAATTAGTACTATGAAGCCATCATTTTACGGAGATAAGCGTGTCTGAATCTAAGCCATCTCGTTGACATGCTACAATTTAATAAAATTAGTAAAAATGTGATGGAAACAATAGGCGAAAAGAGGGAAAGAAAAATTGTATTATAAGAATTATTATTATATATGTACATGATAAAATGTCTCGGAAAATTAGTTCTAAATAGACTATGAAATTCCTTTTAATTCTATATCCTTTTTCTATAATTAGAAAAAGATAGTGTTTCGAAGATTCGTGAAATTCTAATTTTTACAATATTTTCTCTTCAAATTTTCAGTTTTTTTTAGTATTATCAATAAATACGCTCAAGTACAGAATACCTCAAATATACATTTCGTGTCACCCTCTAAGGAAAAGAGCAACGACGTCGAAAAATAAACAATAACGATGCGAAAGTGAAACTAACGCACCACAGTATATAAAACTCCATATGTAAACTTGATACACACTCTCGAACTTTTTGAGAAACATAACTGGACCGAGAACACCCAGATCGAAAAGATGAGACCTGATAGTATCCAGCTGTTTCGAGTCCGCTGGCCACTTCAACCAAATTCATTTGTTACGGCCAATGGTTGCGCCGGTTCGGCAAATAAAACGTGTTGGATCGAGCACGAAGTGTTGGCTCGTGAAATCGGTAACGCTGACGTTTCATTCAAATCCGTCGCGGATCGTCGACGCTCGTGCCCAAGCGCGAATCTACTCGCGCCGAGGGGGAAACGAACCGCGACTGCGGGATTATACAGTGGCCTCTTCCGTTAACGGAGGAACTGTTTCTTCGCTAGGACGGTCCACCTTAATCTTGGGGGCCTGGCCGAGTCGAGCGACACGGAACAACGGGCAGTAGTACACGGGAAGGCAGCATTAGCGTGCTAAGCAGATGCAGATGAAACAAATGGATTCGCTCGGTGACCGTCGTAAATCCACCGTATCGTTGACACGATCCGTACACCCTCGCACGAACTCTCTCTCAGTTACGACCTTCTGCCTTTCATGCCCTTTCCTCGTTCTCTACCGAGAAACCTCTCCACCGAGAAGCCGTCACCCACCGTGCAATACGCTGCGTCCAACTTTTGATTTATGCCTCGGCGCTCGATTATTCCTCACTTATAATCCCGCGGATTTATCCGGGTCCATCCCCAGGTGAAGGGAAGGAATGAAGAATTTTGGGAGGGGAAAGATTGAAGCAATCGAAGGGTAAATCACGTGGGTTGATGAATCAAATTGCAAAGTGAAAATGCAACTGTATCTAAGGATCATCCATTCGTTCTTATGTCATTGAATTATATTTTCTCGTGAATATACGTAATTTCACATTTTGTCAATCGTTTTAGTCATTTTCGTTTTATGTAAGAGAGACATTCGTAAACATGGATCCATTTTCATTCTTACGATTTCAATTTTTCATAAATACCTGAAAATATATCATTTACACTTTGTTAATCTTTTCTGTTATTTTCATTTTATAGAAGGGACATACTCGTGTCGAAGAAATTTGTGTTGGATATTTATTCTGAAAATACATCAATCTGTAATCGCGTTCTATCATGTAGTAACAAGAAAATTTAAAAAGCGAGTGATATATATAGGTATAAATGTACCAACATGATATTATATTTAAACTTAAAAAGTAATTAAAAAATTGAGTTTAAAATATTAAATTATGTTATAACTCAATCTAATATATAATATATAATATAATTCAAATTAAGTCAAAAATAATTTGAATTAAGTCAAGGATAATTAAGTTGATGTTGTAACATATTGTACATATTGTAGACATTGACATGTTTATAGCGAAAGATGCTCTCAGATTATTGAAGCTTTAGAGAACACATGAAAATTTCCATAACACTGTATCAAGCCATACATAAGCATACTACATAATATGTATGAAAAATAGAATGCTTTCTAGGTGAAATAAATCTCTGCTCGGGTTTCCGTTTCATTACTCACGCTCGAATAAAATACGAACAATTGTTACTTTCATCGCGACCCTCTTAATTTTTCCTACACCAAAACGATTGCCTTCGAAAATGAATTTCAAATGTTGTCTCAAAACGTTAACAAGAAAGAGACACTCTACATTTCCTTTCTCTTACCGAAAAAACAAAATCAAATGATATTCCATTCGTGCTGAATATAGAATATTATTGGCCCTGATAAAACCTATCCTCGTTCCCGCAAAGTGGAATATAGACCAGCCTCTCGAAGGTATCAATTAGCGGTCAACTACCAGTACCATTTTCTTTTGTAACATTGGCGAACCTTTATCTTTTCGCGGCAAAAGGCGCAAATTAGAGTCCACGCGGCCTATGACTAAATCCTTGGACGCGAAATCACGCGGACAGGCGTTTGCGAGGGTTTTGCGCAAGCGGGACACCGTTGAACCGTGTCAGCGGCTCGTCGATGCACGCGGGATATTTCCCCCTAACCGAGAACACCTGTAATAAATACGTTGTCTCAATTGGAATTTAATTAATGGAACGCAATTCTCGCTTATCGCGATCGAAAGCCCGCTTGGTACACCTCCGTTCCATTAACGCGATTTACGAAGCCCCGCCAGACCGAGAAACAGTTACGCGTATGAGTTATTTTCTGCGTTTGCCACGGAACGAACATAAAATAGCGTTCGCTATTGCTGGAGATGTCGGGGGTAAAATCGTGAGAAATCGCATCGTGCCTTGTCTCGCGCTGTTTTCTTTGACGAGAAGAGTGTTGATGCAGGAAAACTGGTGGGAATTTGATAGTTGAAATGGAATTATATATTCTTTTTATTTTATCGAATTGACATCGTGTAACGATAAATTACACTTCCATGCCATTGTATCGCGTCATCCTAATTACTCATGTTTCTCTAAAAGAAATGATTGTAACGTATGCTCTTAAATATAAAAAGAAATTTTTATTTTACTTTATTTCATTATGTTTTTATTTTAGTAAGAATCCTCGCCTTTGTTATTTCGCAATTTCATCAATCTGGAAATCTTTTACCCGATTTTACAGAAAGTCGCTTCGTTACTCAAGAAACTTTATTCTTGGACAAATATTCTAACAATAAATGCAAGTACCTCTTTAACATTCTTTCAATTCGAACACAAATTACAGGCACGCTCATATTATCAAGTCATACATCAAAGGTTCCTCGCATGTTCATAGATATTCAAACGTTAATCACAAATTAAAGTCAAAAAATTTTTGCACAATTTTCACTCTAAAGACGTTCGATAAATAGTAAAACGCACGCTTTGAATAACAATTTTTGTCCCAACTCGATATCTCAACCCATTGCAGAGATATGGACCTCTGAAACGTAGGTGTATACATCGCATGTATTGTTGAATGGCAGCCGAAATTCCAGGAAAAGAAGTGACCTGCATTTTTTTCTTGGAAACGTGTACGTCGCTGGCAGTAGTATAGTAGTAGTAGTAGTAGTAGTAGTAGTAATCGCAGTAGCACTAGTAGCGCTAGTAGTAGTACTAGTAGTAGTAGTAGTAGTAAAAAAAAAACTAAGTTGGCGCTCGTCTGTCACTGAGTACGGTCACTGAGCGTGGGGTAGGTCAGGCAGTTGCGCGAGCGAGAGTACCAAGTGTGCGAGCGAGACAGACACAGCAGAGTACTCCAGATTACGGACCTCTTTGAACGACGATATCTCAACGATGGAATGTCGGATCGAAACGAAACGAAAGACATTTCAAAGGGCAAGATTTTCTGTTTCCAACGATGTACAGATACGTGTAATTTGTAGTCTTTGTGATTTTTTTACGGTTGGTTGAATATCGACAAGATTTTTGGTAAAATTTGGTTGATATCGATAGAAGTTGTTGTTTGAGCAGCAAAGAGTCGATAAATCGTAAAAAACAGTTATCTCGTACAACTTGGAAATTAAAAAAGTATCATTTTCTCAAGTATCACATGTGACACTTGTAAGAGGATAAATTGCAACAAATCGAATGCTGTTTGAGAGAGATTAATCAGTTCAGCTTTTCAAAGAAATCACATCTGCTAATTTACGAAGAGTAGCATAATCAATTACACAACCGGTCGTTCATTTTCAAGCGCGCGGCACTTTTCTTTACGCTGTACTTTCCATGCGCCAATATCAATTTCAGCAAGATTTCAACAAGATCATCGATTTTATGAAAAACTTAGCGTAAGATAAGTCGAAAGAGAAGAAATCCATAAAACTAACATTGACAATGAAGTCGAAGTTCCAAATATTTCAAGCGATGAGAATAACGAGTTTGTGCCAATTAAAAAGAAAAGATTGTTTTAAATATAGTATAGCACAGTAACAACAATGACACTGAATAAAATTTACTTTTGCTACCTAAAATGTCATTATTACTATTATTATTCTTCCTCTGTGTTTTTTTTTTTCCTACATGAAATAAATATGCATTTTATAACTTATACCAAGTTCTAAAACTTTTTCTTTCGTACTGACAGACTCTATTCGCGTGAAACGAGTCCACCTGGAACGGGACTATATTTTGGTATATTTTGCTGAGAAGGTCACGCGAATTCCTTCGTTTTCGAAGAGATTTCGAAAATTATTCTATCTACCTATCGACAAAAAAAAAAAAAAAGGAAAAGGTGAAGGGGAAATCGTCCCGGGGATCGCGAATGGGGAACGCATCGCGTGGCATCGCGCGTCGCCGCGCTTCTCTCTATAAATAGTGAGCCGGCGCGGCGGTTCGCGCGCGACGTTCATTGAAATGCAAAACATCGGGGAGGCGATAACGAAGGTCGGGGGAAGCGTGACGCGCGGACGGATGATTTAGCGGTGGCAGCGGCGCGTTTTATTCTGAGAGCGATCCGCGTAAATCAAGGATCCTCTTCCCGCGGGGCGGGGACCCGTGCACAGCAATTAATAGCGCGTTCGTAATGCGCTGTTGGCATGCGAGACAGAAAGAGAGAGAGAGAGAGAGAGAGAGAGAGTGAGAGCGGACACGCCGCCTTTATTTACCGATGCGATGAAATATTGGATCGGCGCAGCGCGCGAGATTCCATCCGGAGCCTCGTGGAATGAGGAAATCGCCTGCTCGCCAATGCTCCGTCGCCGCTTGAATCCTCGCGCGATACGCGACCGATCGGCACGCGTTCCAACGCTTATCAATCCTGACCGATGAGTTTTTCCGGCACGCGTGCCCTACCTATGCTTGGGAATCGCTTCGAACGAAGAATCCTTGGCAGAGCGGATCGACGGATCGCCGGATGTGAGATTGATCTATTCCGCTGAAATTTTGCGTGGAATGTTGTCCTTTGGTTCGGGATTGCTCGTTCCAACGTTCAGCAACAGGTTTCAGAAGCATTATGCGCTTCCTCGTATCCGAACTATTCGAACACTCGTGGAAGCTTTTTACGGATATATTACGAGAGGTGTTTTATGTACAAGACACCTTATTGATACTCGAATGAGAACCAAGTATCAGGATCAAGTATTGATCAAATCTGAAGTAAGTGCGGGAACATAAATATAAATGTGGATATAATATAAATAATAATAATACAAATAATAAAGAATATAAATAATAATAATACAAATAATGGAAATAATATAAATACAAGAATATAAATATGAAAATTATACAAGTATACAAGCATAGATTTCTCAGAACTCGCTAGTATTTAAACAGCTATTAGATTAATATTCAGATCAATCTATCAGATTAATATTCTTCAACATTCAATACAACTGTTCTTGTATGTTTATTACATTTGCTTTAGATTGTTATTCGTGTTGTACACTAACCTTTTTTCTAAATATATATACATTCACAGTAAGTATCTTGGAACCTGTGTCATTTTCAGATCGGTTTTATCGATGTAAGTACAATAAATTTTTAAAAATTGTTTCAGGTAACACGTTCTGTTTAAATATTTTTACGAGCCACTGTGAAATAACGAGTTATTTGAAAACGTATATACACGCATATTGGCCGAAAGTGTAGAATTACACCATGTTCTTTCGCTTGTCTGCGGTTGTTTAAACAAATGACAAATTACACGCTTGACACAATAGACGTCAAACAGTATACTTTGCCTCTCTACCACGATCTTTGCAAAGTAGCGATATATATCTTTTCGCGAGCTATTTCGTGAGCGCGCGTGTTATTCGGGAAACGGTACACCGAACAGTTAAGACAACCAGTTCAAGGCACATTGTCTCGAACTTCAACAGACACCGTGATAAACTGCCACCCTCGAAACGCTACGGTGAGTAACAGTCACCGTCAATTCGTGGAATGCACCACCCACAATTCTAAGAATCCGAGACACGTTCCCTCTTACAAGAATTCTTTAGCAATTAATTAGAATAACTAAGCGAAGTTCCCCACTGATCACCTTAACACACTCCAACAGGGAACGTGCCCGTTATAAACTGCACCTTGAAATACTTCGCTCGATTTTTGCGGGATCAAGCTAATTCAGCGCGCGTGAAATACGCAGAGGGACAAATCGAATAAGAAGAAAATTGTTACCGACAATATCGATGAAAAATTAATTTACAGACTTATCGCGAAACGTTGGAAGTAATATAATATAATTTGCATCAAAAGATTTCGATATTTTCAAATACTTTTTATTTTTAGACTGATTCTCTATTTCAATCGAATCGATCGTCGAATATTAAACAAGAGATTTTGAATCTTGGGGGCAGGAGAAATTTCTACGAAGAAGACATATTGTTTTCCCTGAATACCGTACATTCCTACTTGTTTATAAAGTTAACTCCAACAGTTTGGGAGCAATATAATCAATCACGTGGAAAACTCGGAGCAATTCACGCTCAGCTGCCGGGGAAAAAAATTTCAATGCTTGCACGTGAAATTGGCTACGGCCAGCTACGCAGAAAACCGGCAATTTGTCTTGATAAGTCCGGCACTCTGCTTTTCGTTTCGCCGGGGAAGGAGCTCGTCGAACGTTATTTATCAACGTTACGGTTAAACGAAGCCGTTGAAAGGGGAGAAACAGCACAGCGTTTCGTTTATTATATTGCGCAACGGGAGCCGATATCGACGAATTGAAACAGATATAAATTGAACGGTGATCGGGCTGCGAGCGATCGTAAACATTATTTGTCGAGAGAAAAAAATTCGCTTGCTGGCGATTCCGATATATACGCCAGTTGCCCACGACGAACTAACGTAAATCCGAGGCTAGATTTCTGGAGGCGTTTCGCAATGGCCGAAGGAGAGAGAGGAGGTGAGAAATGGAGAATTTGCTACCTCGTCGACTGAAATTGCACGATACAGTTTTTTTCTTTTTTTTTCTCTCTCTTTTTTTGCTTTCTTTTCACGCTTCCTCGTGTTCGAGCGAACCTGCCACGATTCTCTTATCTATACGAAGGAAATATTTTACGTTTCACTTAACGTCCAGGTGACGACATCGTTGGAAAATGCGACTCTCACCGCTGGGAAATGCGCGAAGGCACTTTTTTTTGCGGGAACAGTCGGCTCATATCGAATTGTTAGATCGCGTTAAAATTAAAAATAAAACTTTGAATCATGGATTTTTCGCGATGTTTTACTTTGTACAATTGAGGAAACTTAGAGATGTTAGAGTACGTTAAAATAGAGAGAGAATGATTGTTAGAATTTTTGGTAGGTAAAGGGAATTTTCATTTTCAAGTATCTATTTTTTCATAAAAATATCACGTAATTTATATCTTTCATATAAATATTTTATCTTTAATAAATAGGTAGTATATAGTACTACTATAATCACAAAGAATTGTAAGGAAATTGACAGGTAGAAGATAAATATCGTTCTTCTGCCACAAGATTCTGCCAAGTCGATAATTGTATCGAAATCTCCAAGATTGACCACCATTATTCTGTACTCTAATCTTTACATCTGCTAAAAAAAAAAAATGTATTTTGTACATACGAAATACACATATAGACGCAAAGGAAAATAAAAAAAGAATTCTATTAAATATATACTTATTCATTACCTCTCTTCAT
Organism: Frieseomelitta varia; assembly: GCF_011392965.1. NCBI lineage: Eukaryota > Metazoa > Arthropoda > Insecta > Hymenoptera > Apidae > Frieseomelitta > Frieseomelitta varia. The sequence continues at coordinate 569,264 of NW_025110608.1, read as the reverse complement.
AGTATACAAAAGTCAAAACACGTTAATAGTTCATTGTCAATCACAAAAGTCAGCGATTTAAATTCTCATATTCGTCAATTTTTTTTCACCACGCGTTATCCAACTTTTACACAACAGAGGATGAATTATCGCGACATACTTCGACACCGAAATCTCTCACAATTTATTTATCCATTCTATTTTCTATCGTAACATCGACTCGCACTTTCAAAGAGATTAACAAGTACCACACGCTTAACATATTATAACATTTTAATATCCGTGTTAAACCACCGTACGTTTGCTGCCAATTTATTATTCTCAGACAGATGTAATCAATGATGAAATTATTCGACGTACGCATCTGACGTGCGCAATCTCATTGAACCGGTCCGGTCAGATTAGCGCTTGACAATAATTAATAATCGATCCGCGACGACGGTTTCTTTGCGATTACAATGTATCTAAAAAGTTGGCCGCTTGTCAGTCACTTCCGTTCCGTTTTTAATTATTCGTGACGTATAATCGACTTGCAGAACACGAGAAATTAATTTTGTAAATTAATAATGTGAAGCCTGAAGTCTCTTGTGTAATAAAAGATTGGTATTGATACGTATCGCTCTTCTTATTTAGCACTTCTACGTTTCGGAATATATTATAATTTTTGGCATACGTAATTGTGGAAGTGTGATGCATTTTAAAAGTGATTTATTTGTTGTCTGTCAAATGTGGCAAAAATATTTCAATGAGATATCTACGAAGTCACATTTCCTTTACACATGGTAGATGACTTTTCTTTCCGACTAACGATAAATTGGTACCATTTTTTAGGTTTGTTAAATGATCGACTGTATCTTCAAATATTCCAAATAGCTCAAATCTAGTCGAAATATCCTAAATATCCAAAAATATCATTAAGTTACTAATATTAATATTTCAAATATTCTAATGTTCCAATTTAACAATTTAAATACTTATTATTTATTCTAATAAACTAAATTCTATGACTTGTTGCAACAGTTCAACAATTTCAAATATCTCAAATATGTTAAATCTAAAAATCTAAAAACTTCAAATTCCAAAAATATTCAAATGTGCCAAATATCTAACAATTTTAAATTTCAAAGGTACTCAATCAATAATCCAACGATTCCAAATATCTCAAATACGCCAAATATCTGAAAATTTCAAATTCTAAAAATATTCAACCAGTAATCTAATAATTACAAATATCTCAAACACGCCAAATCTAAAAATCTGACAATTTCAAATTCCAAAAACGTTAAATCTGAATGTGCCAAATATTCAACGATTTTTAATTCCAAAAATGCTCAACCAACTCCAAATATTCCAAACATTTAAAAAAATTTCAAATCCCAAAAATATTCAATCTGAATGTGCCAAATATGTATCTGACAATTTTAAATTCCAAAAATACTCAATCAATAATCCAACGATTCCAAATATCTCAAATACGCCAAATATCTGAAAATTTCAAATTCTAAAAATATTCAACCAATAATCCAACAATTCCAAATATTTCAAACACGCCAAATCTAAAAATCTGAAAACTTCAAATTCCAAAAAACGTTAAATCTGAATGTGCCAAATATTCAACGATTTTTAATTCCAAAAATACTCAACCAACTCCAAATATTCCAAACATTTAAAAAAATTTCAAATCCCAAAAATATTCAATCTGAATGTGCCAAATATGTATCTGACAATTTTAAATTCCAAAAATACTCAATCAATAATCCAACGATTCCAAATATCTCAAACACGCCAAATCTAAAAATCTGACAATTTCAAATTCCAAAAAACGTTAAATCTGAATGTGCGAAATATTCAACGATTTTTAAATTCCAAAAAATACTCGATTCAACGATCCAACAATGCCAAACATCTCAAACGCTCCAAATTTCGAATTGCAGAGACACTCGGCCCGGATTTTCCGCGCTGTTTATTATCACTGGAGGAAACTCGAAGTCGAAGCTTCGTGACCGGATCGTCGGTGAAGTTGAACATCGACACCGCGAGAGATCGCGGGTTGAAAAGTTTCTCGGCTCGGCCTCGATCGTTATCGGCGAGGACGGCCTCCGAGGAAGAGAATAGTTGCATGCAACGTCCCCTGGCTGACTCGGACGTATGATAATATCGCTGCCGTGTATCCACCATCTCCTTGTACGACGCGACAGCCACGATGGGCAGAAAATGTCAACGAATGACGGGGCAGTCGCCGCCACGAAGATCACACGATCCTCTCGTCTCATCCGAGGATGAAACGCGCGCGTTTCGCGGCCTGTAGTACAACCATCATCCGAAGTCGAAGTTCGTTCGCCTGCATCGCTTATTCATGGAAAACGAGTCATTGTTCTATCTCGTTATTGAAGTTATGCCAACGCGGCGACTACCATAGATTAACTAAATAGTGAAAATTGAATTATTTTTCTTTCAATAACAATAATCAATTTCTATTCACATACCCTCGTACTCGTCGTTTAAACGAATGAAATGAATTTCATCCCCTGATGCAAACCGACATTTCTTTCATTCTATCAAATCTTTTATTCTGTAAAATACAAGAATGAACGCTACGAGATTGTTTCTGAAGATAGGAAACAGCTCCCTGCGTAAATGCGCAAACCAGATTTCTTTCGCTCTGCAACATTTCTCCAGCGTGTTCTACGTAAGTTATGTTAAAACGTGTTGCGATATAATTTATTCAAACGTGGCTACTTATTAGAGTCGGCGTCGCTTTATTCAACCACTCGGTCAGACTCCCCCCCCCCCTCTCCACCCTCTCCGAATTAATTATATTCTTCATTCCAACGGTTCCCTTTTCGTTCGCGACTCCACTTCGTATAATCTTCAACGTATAAAATTCAAGCTCCCTCACTCGACTAGAAATAATAAATAGACGGGGCAAACAGACCACGAAAATTATAGAATCTCCACGCAGTTAGTAAAACGCTTGACAATTCATACTTCTCTAATTACGACGAAAGGCTGTGGAAACAACCAAAGTCGAGGAACGTAGACAGACACGTGTGCGATTAGAAAGCAGGAAGCGTGTGTTTCTTTTTCTTTCTCTCTTGCTAGCCGTGGCTTATTAATAATTTAGCCAGACCGCTCGAATGTCATAGTGCTCGGCGATTAATGCTTATCATACTTTAATCAAGCCGCTCGTTTATCCCCCGTGCGCGTACGCGAGTTAGCCAACGGGGCAGCTAATTGCCTAACTGAGTGACTAAGCAACCAGCCGGCGTATCAATCGATAGATTACTTTTTCCTTCCCTTTTCTTCTTCGTCGCGTTACACAAAGCGCGCCGTGTTCTGGTGCCAACGGAGAGCATTGGACGAGCCGGCCCGAGGAACGAGGAAGCAATCGGCCAGCCATCGAAGTGAGCAATTACCAATCGTTAGGTAATTAACCGCGCTGTTTTATCCTGAAACTTCGCCGCTCGCCGGTTATTCCGAGCCAGCGGCTCGCCGCCTCTGACTATCGTTTCCACGATCTTCCGGTTTTTTCCCCGTCCCTGTTTATTGTTGCCTGTTGCTCGACGATGAATTCCATCGTTACTCCACGATTTTGCGAATGGTTGTGAACGCGGATCTGTGTTATCACAGTCACAGATCCGTATCCAGCAACAAGGGTACCTTGACACTATGGACTAATTGTTTCTTTGCAAGTGCTCCAGCTGCTCTTGGTGTAACTTTCGTCAGGGAGCAGCAAACTCTATTGAGATTTTATGAAACTATTAATTGTGGATGGAACGGAAGGATTCTTTGCTATCTGTTTATTTAATTATATATTAAAAAGTAAAAAGATAGAAGCATCTACTAAATACGTGATAAACAAATGAATATAAAATCTAACAATTTAATAAAATAATCTACTAAATATATAATATATAAATGATATATATATGATATATGACATATGATATATGTATGTATGTATGTATGCGTGTATATTTAGACATAATTTTTGATAGCCATGCTGAAACTCATCTGACACTGAAAAGTAACGTTGTCGGTTACCAGTATCAAAAATGACTATTACTGGTGAATACACTACACCGTTGCAGTGTTAATAAAATGAAAAAAAAAATAAATAAATAAATAAGAGAATAAAAAAAGAAATGTATCTACCTTCGCTTTTTCTTAATTTAATCCTCTATTTTAATTTAAGGCTTGATATTTGTTAGAAGCCTTGATTATCGAAATCAAGTTCTTGATGTCAACTTGACGATGCTGCAACGAAACGAAGGGCAGCCAAATAAAATGAAATGAAATTAAAATTACAAAAAATGTCTTCTTCGCTCGCTATTTCCCAACAATTTATTTCTATTGCGCGACAATTCTCGAATTCGTTGGAGAAAACGAACGACAAAATTTCCACGCGAGAGGAAACATGCAATGAACATGCTATGCACAGGCTGTCTCGTTGTTTGTAGAAATCACTGTTGCAACGGCCAAACCGACAGCACAAACACATTGGATAATAACTTTCGGTCTTTCGACTCAACCCGGGGACACACCTTGCCCGCGACAAAGATAATTATCGTTGTGCTTATCGATGCACGCGTCAGGGGCACGCTAAATCGTAATAACTCGCGAAACCTAAGTGGAACGGCGCTAAGTAACCGCGTTTCTGTGCACCTGGGGACATTAAGATGCCGTGCCCGGAATTATGTGTTAATTATTGCGTCACGTCGCGTTTTATAAACCGACGGGGCGGCTGTTTCGGTGTTGTTCCCGTGGATCCATTAAGTTGTTACGCGATATCGGTATTTACGACGGCGTTTTTCTTTATTAAAATTCCCGATCGGACACGACGTGGTAACGAGATCGAAGAAAGCAGGCATACACTCCTGCTCAAAAGTCGTGGAACGCTTTTTATTTATGGGATATTTGGAGCTTATCTCGTGAATAATGAAATTTTATTCGCGTATTTTGATTGAAATTGTTTTATCAACTATTAGTTGCCAGAGTTAAAGAAGAGGAAATTTACTGCATGTTCAATAATGAAGAAACAATAACGAAGATGAATTATCGTCTGGGATGTTTAGAATCTGTGCCTCTCTTATGTAAACTTTTATTTAAAAATGTTTTAAAATGGATTCGAAACGTGTATTTCATATTTAACGTGTATTTAATAACGTGTATAAAGAAAATTTCAATAGTGAAGGTATGCAATAACGGAGATGAATTATCGTCTGGGATGTTTAGAATCTGTGCCTCTCTTATGTAAACTTTTATTTAAAAATGTTTTAAAATGGATTGGAAACGTGCATTTAATATTTGGAAAATGTTGAAGAGTTAATCTTCTATTAACTCTATTGTGTATATATACATTACATTGATACTCTACATTGATACAGAATATTGATATTCCATCCTATACACTTCACCATAGACAATTTTTTTCAACAAATCGACTAAACAAAATTAAACTATAACGTCCTATAACAAGATTTTGGAATTTTTAAACTGACGACCACTGTAACGTTGGAATTATTATAATCGATAATTATTACAAATTTGGGAGAAGCGTGCTGAATCATGTAGAAATGATTGTTTCTTACATTTAAAGGAAAACAATATCTCATTACGTATTAACCTGATGTAATTAGCTATTACCGATGCTTTGTGATTAAACGCTGCATAATTAGCTGTTATTAATGCTTGACGCGCAGTGTCGTTCAACTTTTCCAACTTTCGAAGCGGACACGCGTGTCCCGCGACTTTTGAGCGGGGGTGTACGCCGGTCGATCGAATAGAAACGTTTCGTTTTCATAATGGCGAACGAGCAACGAAGCTAGATCGACAATGACTTAGCCGCTATATGGAAAGATACGACAGGTATGCGCGCGAGGTGCGCCGAGAAAAATCACGCCGAAGGATATAATCCGAAACTTTAATACGCCTTTCGTCGTTTTCCGTTCAGCCGGCTGATCTTTGCACAGGTAAAAACGGAACCCACGTTTGCCGCCGTGGCTCTCTGATCGCATTCCGAGATCGTAGATCGTAGGCCCGGAATCATTTGTAAACAATATGCTCGGCGACGAAATAAACGCCGCGATCCCCGATCCATCGGGGAAAGGTCGGTCTCCTCTGAGTCTCGCCGAGGGAAAAATACAACGCTCAGGAAGAGAAAGTGCCGTAAGCGTGCGTGCAATCGTGAGAGGGTTTTACGATACGAGTGATAATGTGTCTGTTATTTATCGTTTATTACAGATTATTCTCGACTCACTGTTATTCGGAATGTTCAAGCGAAAAATTTTCCGCCGTCGACTGGAATTTTGTGAGTAAGTGTGCCACGTGTATTCGAGATTTTGAAAATATATAGGGTAGGCCGAAAGTTTCTTTCCACCTATTGTTTTTTTTTTTTTTTAATAAAACGTCAAATTGCGAGAGAAAAAGTTAATTTTATTAATTTTGAAATTAAATTAAAAATTACGGATTTACTTTAGTAGGAAGTGATTTCACCCTATATGTTTGCAGTAGAGTAATTAATAGATTAATACTATCGTAGCAAATTTATATTTTTATATTTATTTTTATATTTATTTTTATATTTATTTTTAGATTTATTTTTATATTTTTTACAACTAAAGAAATGGAAATTTATTATTAAAAATTCTAACGAGCATTCTGCTTTTATTATAAATATTTTACACGTTATATTTTACATGTGTAGTATTTTATTATTACTCGTTGTATTGTTACATTTAGATACATTATTACGTTCTATACGTTCAAATTCATTGCATTTGTAAAAGTCACTCATCACCTGATAAATTTCAGCTAATAAAACAATTATAAATTATAAATACTAATTATAAATTATACATATAAATACTAATTATAAATACTAATTATACATATAATACTAATTATAAATTATACATACTAATTATAAATTATAAATATTGCATTACATGCATCGAAGAAATAATAAAAACTGGACCACTAATAATGATCTCGATCAAATCAATAAATCACTCATTTCGAGGCACTCGACGCTCCGAATTTCGCCATTTTTTGCACACCGAACGAATTTCCTGCTTTATGTTTTAACTTCATCGTTGCTTTTATACGTTTTCAACGCGATTAAAGTTATTTTCTCATTGTACAGTGTACTTTCTAGTTTCAATATTCATTATAAAGAGTTTCAAGATTCATTATTCGTTAGAATAAATTTCAAGCTAGAAAATATATAATTTTACGTATCTACCGGAAAACTTCTACACCGTGCACCGGGTGGAGGAATTTTTCACTTAAATATTGCCTCGAACCGACCGGATGGACGAGCCACTGTGTGTACGGTCACGAACAATTCGCCGATGATCGAGCCGATTGAGCGCGACCTCAGCGAAGAGGTATTTGGAGAATTCTCGTTCTCGTGGCGACCTTAGAAGGCCTTCTCGTGACTGTGTCGGCTCCCCGTAATTTCCTCTCTCGCTTTTATCCGCCCGTTTCGCCTGGCCAGCCTTTCCTGACATTAGACCCGCAACGCAATCCGCGAGAAACACCGAACAGTTGCACGGGATGGGGAGGGAGCGCTCTCTGTTGCGCCGTGCCGAAGAGAACGAACGCGGTCAGTTCTCTTTCCTGGATAGAGTTTCACTCCGCTTCGATTCCCATTTCCCTCCCGCTCACGGTTTCGCGACCTCTTAATTTTATGGGGTATCGAAAACACGCTCGTATGCGATAATAAGCGTGCAACGCGTTAAATTGCCATCCGGGAAACGCCACGGAGTGGTTTCGTTGCACGACTCGGCCGTGTTCTTCCGACACATTTTGCATTTACCATCTATTCTTTCCACGATGATACGAGTTTTCGATGCGGTGATAATTTTTATTGAAATTTGTTACTAAATCGTTGAAATTGGAAAGCACGTAATATGCAACTTTTTGAGATGTTACGGACATCGACACAAATATAAATATATAATTCTAGATCAATAATTTATCGACAATTTCTGCTTGGAATTTCATCATTTGTACCAAGATAATAATGTCAACGTTGCACGTGGAATTAATTTCTCCCGAAGTACCAAAATCGCGCGATTTCTATTTCGCTGGGAAACACTCGCGTTGAATATCAGTTTCAGCGAGCACGGCCATCAGATTCCCCGAGAACTGGTTCTCGAGCCAGTTCAGAAAAGAAAATGGGGACTGTAGATCATTAACTATCTGGCTAAAGAAATTTTAACGAACTAGCCGTCCGAAGCTGAAGCGTATTGTTTCGCTAAAACGGTTAATCGTTCGCAAGTGTTATCATTATCTCATCAAGCGAGCAATTACGCGAGTCGGGGAGGGAATTTATTGAAAAGACAATAAAGAAAAAAGAAAAAAAAAAGAGTACAAAAAACCCGGCATATTAAATCGGGCGTGTTTGAAGAGACATTGGCTTTGCGATCGAGAACCAATGGGACGGAGACAGGGTAAAAGGCACGGTTATTGTTTGCTTGGAGTTATTATAATCTTAATGAGCGAACGATGGTAACGGAGTCTGAGAGATCGACGAATGGAATGCTCGCAAAAAGAGTGCAGACCGCGAGAGAGCAGACGCTGGAAGCTATTACAAGCTCGGCTGACGGGCACGAGGTTAACCTCGTGTCAATTGCAATTGATCTATTAAATCATAAATGCCTCACCCTTGTTAATTGCTTGCTCGACCTCGAGGTCGGCGATTCTAGCCACTGTTTTCGCCCGCTGTTGCTTCCTCGCGATATTGATCTGTCCCAACGACAAAATTAATTTTATTAATTTTGATAATAAAGATTTTATTAATATTTATTAATAAAGGAAAGTAAAGAAAGACGCGAAGGGGAAGGATTTCAAATGGAAATCGACTTTGGCTCCAATCTTTTCATTCATTCGCACTAAAATCTTTTGATTTTCGTCGAATTAAATTCTTAGATGAATTTGAAGACTGACGAGTTTATTTGATTGCGGATGATCTTTTGGTCTTTTGGATAATCTTCAGTTGGAAGATTGATCAATAGATTGTAAATGATTTAGAAAATTCAATGGTATTTAATTATAGAGTATTTTGTATTTTAATATTTTTATTTTCCACTCTATTGTATAATAAAGACAATCAACGATATTTAAAATATACGTATGAAATAATTCAATCTAGTGCAAAATTCTTACTATTCGTATCCAATTCGAAATGAAATCTTCATAATAATATTCAGGCGGAAATAATATTCAGTGGCGTAACTCTACGATTCTTTTGATAAATTGCTTATCACAAATATGGTGGAATTACTAGCAAAATAATTGGGGAGAAATAAATTCAGAGACTGATGCCTCAACGTTTTAATAGTGTAATTATTCTGACATGCGTAAGCATGACACAACACCACCACAACAATACACAATAAATTGCAACCTCTCGCAAATTATTATTCTACGACACCGGCGATAAATTGATCAAAATACTAATCGTAATAATATTTGCACCGTATATCACACTTGTGTGCTTGATCGAGGTTTCGAGAAGATTGCCAAGTATCTCGACTAACAACGTACGTATGCACATACATATATTTTATACACCTTTCACATTTCACGTGCGCGATAACGGCCGATTAAACGATATCCTCGTAAAACGCGGACGATTTTTCGTCTTGCGAATTGATTCGTAATTTACGACAATTGCCACGCTTTCGAAATTTTTCTCTCATCCTCTCCCTCCTACTCACGATATCCTCGGTTGCGACATGCAATTCAATTGTACCAACCCGCTGGTAGTTACATTTGCCATGACTGTGGGAATTTTTCTCGTCCCCTCCGACGCATAGTTCGTATCTTTCAGATTGCATCTAGCCCCAAGTATACTGCCGCTCTTAGGAGAGCTTAAATACTCGCGGAGGTTCGAACTCACGATGAAATTGCTATCTTCGTCTTCGATCGAGTTCGTATTAGCGAGCAAATGCTGCTGGCTGCTGAACAAAGACAGCGGTGGAAAGAAACGGGATATATTTAAAGGGAGGATGAAGAGAACGCGTAATTGCGAATTTCATCCAGGCTGGTATAGTGGAAAATTACAGTCCGCCGTCATGGTTAATCTCGGCCTAATCAGGCTGTTACTATCATTACCGTCCATTCCGGGTTTAGCTGAAAACTTCAGTTTTCCCCCAACCGGTGGGGGGGAGGGGAGGGGGGATGTACTAACGATTCATCCCGAGCACTGTTTCCTCGCGTCGCGATGGATGAAAACGACGTTGATCGCTGTTGGAGTAAATTAGGTTTCTTGCCTGTTGAAAATCAGTCTCCCCGATAGCCGATATTGAAGATATTTGCGAGCGATTCTTCTGTTTGGCGCAGATATTTTTAATATTGGCGTTGTCATTAGGCCAGCGGCATTGGGCGTTGAGCTTTTATTAATTCGTAATTATAGATCAACAGTACGGGTAGCTGTTGTTAAGAAACTTGTACGTTTAGCTCGTAACGCGTAACTACAGCAGACACACTGGATTCAATAATTACAAGTTCACTGTTTTTATGTTCAAACAATGTCGTGAATTTAGAGGATTGGCTCGATGAAAAATATACTGCGACGAAACTACTATTAGTACCAATTTCAATTACTACTAACGACCGCTAAATTTCAAACTAACAACGAAATTATAAAAAAATTCAAAGAGAAACAAAATTTTGGTGTCGCTACCGTTTTAGGTTCAAATAGTGTCGTACATTTGGAGAATTGCCTCATTGTCAATCAAAAATATATCTCGACAAACGAAATTACTATTAATATCAATTTCAAATTACGGCTATTTAACGTCAATTTTAAGTTAACAAGAAAATTAGTAAAAAAATTCAGGAAAGAACAAAATTTTGACGTCTGACCACTGTTTTATATCTAAATAATGTGAATTTGGAGAATTCGTTCAATCAGAAATATATACCGCGACAAACGAAACTGCTTAACATCAATTTCAAATTAATAATAAAAATTAGTAAAAGTTCAGAAAGGAACGCAATTTTGATGCGAAAGTTCTTTCGTAATTTCTGAAAATGAATGTGAAGTGAACTATATTATTATTCGATTAAGTTTTACAGAATTTTACAGAAGTTAACTAGTTAACTTCCAATAAAAGTTAAATTCCTTTCGCAAATATCTGAATGTGAAATAAAGTTGTCATCAATTCGATAAATTGACAATAGGAATTTGACAGAGGTTAACAAGCCAACTTTTTCAAGAAGTTGAACCGCTGCGTTGAACGACGCGATAGGAAATAAACGAGCAAGCGAGGTAAAGCGAAATAAGACGAAGGATAAGAACAGCGTGGTTCTCGACGTTGTTGAGTAATGTATTTCTATTTGCCGACATTGGCACCAGGCATTTACCTCGTTCGAGTGGTAGCTCGTCTCTCTTTCTCTCTCTCTCTCTCTCTTTCTTATTTATCCACGAAACCGCGAAGCCGCTGCCCATGCGAGAAGCAACAAATCAAAATCGACAAAGGAACTGTCGGCGCTTCGCTTGGAAACCCGGCCGAGCATCCTGAGAGGAAGAAACATTTGTACGAGTAAATCAACTGGAAATGGTACGTGCTTCCCGAACAATGGATACCTTGTCGAGAATTCCGCCGAGGAACGAAGGCCAGAGCTTCACTTCCGATTGATTAAAGGGAAAAATAGAGAGGGGGAGAGGAAATAATGGAATCAGGATTGTAACCTCCATTATGTTACTGCCACGTTCGCGATATTCTCTCCAAGAGAGTGCTGGTCTAACAGTGAGATTGAAATTTAAGGACACAATCTGACACTGGAAATTGTTTGTTGGAAATTTTGTAGAAAGTGTATTTCTTCGAGAGCTAAATGATTTCTTTTTTTTTTTTCGAAAATAAGAGTGAATTGTGTTGCATTCCATTTTATTGTGAAGTTTACTTTAATGCTTCGGATGGAAATTTTTATGCTAGTAAATAATCGTCGGTAATAGTTTATTATTTTACTACCTACTATGGATTATTCGTTACTGTTGATTCGGTCTCTTAAATTGCTTCTGTTCTCAATATCTTAATATTGCTACTGTGTTAATAAAACCACTCCGATCACTTTAATTATATACAATATTAAGCGTCATTGTCCAGCAATTTTTGCTCGAAATTCGTTCAAATCTCGTAAATTCAAAATCTTTCTGATTTAACTTGCAACGTTTAGTTTGCAATTAGTGGCTCGAAAAGGAAAATGGAAGAAATGAATTTGAGCGAAGTGCATACACGGAATAAAATATTAGTTTAATCGTAGTATTTCTTGATTCTTTATGTATCATTACAACTCATTTCAACAACAGCAGATCTTATTTGCATTTACAAGAAACTGCAATTCTGCGATTGAAACTAACTCGTTTGAACCAGTTTGAGAATATTTCACTCTGCCAAACTACTTCGTCAAACTTTGTTAAACTACTTTACTCTCGCGTCTGCTGTTAACGTCGTAAAATCAACTCGAGGAACTCGACGAAACTCGATCGATTCAACAACACACCCGTTCAACCCTTCCCTCGACCACAAACGTCCAATCTCTCTCTCGGGACGATGGTACAACAAGGTAACCAACAACAGAAATCGGAAGAAGAAGGGAAAGAAGAGAAAGAAGAAGAAGAAGAAGAAGAAGAAGATGCTCGAAGAGCGAGCATTTGTTCAGACGGACGGATGAATATGGGGGAGAGAGTGTGCACGTGGTCGGCAGGCTCGGTGTGGGCAGTACGGTAACCTTCCCAGACAATGGGTATCTTGTCGAAGGATCTGCGGGTTCGGCGGCAAGATAATACAACGTGCATTGCAGTGTTCGAGGTGGTAGTATAACCCGGATTGCAGAAGGTGGAGTCACCTGTGAAATGTCGGCACAATGCCTCGACCACGTCACAGGTGTCTCGTCGTGAAAGTCCAAGTCGAAGGGGTACGTCAACCGGCGAATCCTCGGTCTCCCTTCGTATCCAGACAATGAGTAAAGGAGCCATTAGATCGATTGGACATATTGTAATTGCGCCGGTTGGATCGACGGGATATTGCTCGTTAATTTATTACCGAGCTGGACGAACTTCGTGACAGAAAGTCGTGGGAGTAATACGTGTAATACTCACATTTTAACCTCTTGCGCTGGAATGACGTGTCACACGCGTCGAGAATTTTTTGTCCCAAAATTGCAATAATTCCTCAGTTCTAAGTATATTTAAGTACAACCCAGGCGAAACAAATAATAAATTTGTTACTTCTCAATAATTTCTGTCCAGTGATATCATACCGACGAGTTCAAACAGAAAGCGACGAATTATTGTGTATAGTTTGGTCACTCGTTATGGTCCGCAATCAGTTGCCAGCGCAAGTGGTTAAAGAAGCCTTAAACTCTTGCGGTGGGATGACGTGCCACGCACGTCGAGAATTTTTTGTCCCAAAATTGCAATATTTCCTCAGTTCTAAGTATATTTAAGTACAACCCAGGCGAAACAAATAATAAATTTGTTACTTCTCAATAATTTCTGTCCAGTGATATCATACCGACGAGTTCAAACAGAAAGCGACGAATTATTGTGTATAGTTTGGTCACTCGTTATGGTCCGCAATCAGTTACCAGCGCAAGTTGTTAGTGGCATGTGATGACAGCGCACACGGTGATTGTCAATAATTGTCTTTGGTTCGTAGGCTTGATTAATTGGGAGAGGTAATTAATTGGTGGTTAATTGGGCGATAATTCCACGCGAGGGAAAGGATTTGCTCGCAGGATATTTATAATTTGAATTTTTATTTTTTGCGCTCGACCGTCCCTTCTGGGAGGACATCGTACTTAAATCTAGCTAAAAGCTTTCTCTTTTTGTAATTTGCTGATAATTATAACGAACATGTACATTTGGTGTTGTATGATGCGATGTATAGGAGTATAATAACAGAACAGACTCCTGAAAGACGTAAGAGGAACAAAAAAATTTCAGAAGAAGAAATTTCTGAAAGTCCTGAGTCAATTGACACTCGATAATTGACAAAATTCGGAATAATTCACATAAACCAGACTTTTTATTGCTTCTTACGAAAATTCGAAAAATGGTGGATGATATTATTTTTCCAGAGATTGAAACTATTCGCATCACTAACTCTTGTATATTTGTTCTAGCAAACCCGCAATGCACGTTGACGATTGCTCCAAGTTTAAACGATATCACACGTCACAGGAAGATATAATCAGCAAAATTGTCAAATACCATTTGAATGATTATTTCCAGTGCTACATCGTTATATTTACGAGGTGATGCTATGATAAACGATACGAAAAAAGGTTCGTCGATCGTTTCCATGCAAAATTAGAGGAAACGCTTCATTGAGAGCATCGATAGCTTCCTACATTAGCGATACAGCGATACAAATAAGAGCTGAACACCATCCCAATCCCACACACCAAGACCTTCTAGCTTCAACGACCAAAGCGGAAAGAGAAGAATGGAACAGAATTTGGACTACGACAAATAGAGCCAAAATACATGACATAGCACACCATTTCTTCATCAAAAAATACCAAATAACAATTTAAGCAGAAAAGAAAGAACCAGGCTTCGAATAGGACACTCCAAGATCACACACGAATACCTCCTAACCAAAGCAGAACCTCCTTTCTGCAACACCTGCAACCTACAAATCACCACCCAGCACCTACTACATGAATGCAGAAAATAGCGAAGCATAAGAAGTAAATATGGATTAAACGAAAACACCGCTCTAACCTGCCAGAAACAACAAAAAAGCGTTATCAACTACCTAAAGGAGACCCAACTACTAGACCAGTTATAAAGAGTCAATTTCGACACGTCGCTAAAGATAGTCGATGCGACGCTAAACCCCGCTAAACCCCCCATTTAAAAAAAAAAAAAAAAAGAGCTGAACACGTAAATTTGTAGAATTGTAGAACTTAAGTCGCGGATACGTGCCGTAGAATTGGTTGTCAAATTTGTCCGCGAATATCGACCAAATAGATAAGCTCGACGCTCCAATATTAAACGTAGAAAGGATGGCCGGTTGGCAAACGCCAGTAAGAAGGAACCTACCGTTAGCAAGCTCGAGTGTTCGCGGTTGGCACATTCCAGCGCGGAAGCGCGGGCGGTCCCCGCGGCGGCAAAGATACGCAGGCTGATACGCACCGGCCGACGTAATACGACGACGAATGAATCACGGTTGTTGTAGGAAGTGACCGTATGGGCGACCGGGTGAAAATGTCCGGTTTAGACAAAGGCGGCCTAGGGCCTCGGTGGGTGAGTGGCTCAACTCTTTGTAGTCGCGCTAACGAAGAGGGTCCGGGGACCGATAGACGATCTGAGCACGGCTGGAATGTTTTCGTCTGGCATCGAGCATCGCATCTGCCATTAGCATTCGAGCCCTCTCGCCTCGATGGTGCGACGTTCGCTGTTAGATTCGATGCTGGTCTGAGGCCCGAACGTCGTGCACGATTCCATCAAAAGTCCAAGGAGCCAGGCGGCTCCGATCAGGATGCGCTCGTCCACCTTGAGGTAATTTATCTTGCCTCTCGTGCTGCTCAGCCGGCTACCGCCTTCTATTTTCATGCTCGCTTTGGCGACAATCCGATATCGGATCTGTACTATGGAATCGTGAGAAATCGGGCTAGAAGAGTCTTGGTTTATCTTCGTACGGTCCGACAGCCTTTTAATATGTTCCGAAGCTTTCGTTGCATGTGCGCGCGCTCGTCTGCAGGAATTTTAATTTGTTCCGAAGATGGGTTCCAAGAAGATAGGAAAATAGAAGCGTAAAGTAGATATAAAGTAGCTATAGGTATAAAGCAAGTAAAAGAATTTTAATTGTCGATTGAATCTGCTCGTTTAAACGAGAATAATTTTGTACGAACGTGTGCGATGTGGATAAGTAGAATTCATAGAAATAGAATTTTTAATGTAATATAAAAAAATAGAATTTACAAGATGATTAACAATCTTAGAAACACGAGTCTGTCCCTATTTTTCGAAATGTAACGTCAAATTTTACACGCACAGTGACAAAATTCACGAAACATTTAAATAGAGTGGAATGTTAATACCGAGCATCAAGACATATGAATTTATAAATTGATCAACTTTTGAATAGAATTCGAAGAAATCAGTGAACCTTTGCAAGGCAGAATATCCACTGTATATACAATACTTATTCATTAAATAAATGGTACTCTACATTTTCATAAAACAGCCGCGTCCATCCATCAATAAATCCATCTGTAACCAATAAATCGCCACGAGAATCGGTTCTCTGTTTCCTGTAACCACTTCCAATCTACCGCTCGCATACCTCCTAATTCCCCGTTGGAAATCATCGGCGAATTAAATCAACTTCCGGCGATCGCCGATCCGAATCGTTTCCACGTACCATTACGAGGGAATCGGCATCGACATCGGCGGATCTCCGGCGATCGAACTCGCTGCCGTGGTTGGCGTTTATTAGCGGGCAACGAGCCTTTTATCGGGCACGAAGAAGGAAGAAGGCCTCCACACAACACACAAGGTGGTTGGTATAAATGGATTCGAGGCAGAATCGAGGCGAGGTTAGAGCGATTGGCTGGCGGGCACGCGGGTCGCGCGAGAGATGGAAGTTCCTCCAGGGCGTGGTAGATGCATTATGGATACTGTTTTACAAAGCACGCATCGATGCAACTTCGACCCTTCAGCCAGCCTGGACCCCGGGCGCTTTCGTGCTTTCGCTTCACGCTCGCTTTGCCAACTGTACACGCTGGCTGATTGCTCGTGCAGCGCGTGGATCCGACTAATGGAACGTTCCGCGTGCACATGTTCTCGTCCGCGTGTCCCGAGCTACTTCAATTAGAAGATTTTTCGACTCGGCTTGTCCGTGCAGCATGGGTGCAGGTAACTACAAACGCGGTGCGTTGGTATCGAAATTAATCGAGGCTCAACCCTTCTCGTCGACTCACCTACGAATCGGCCGAGTTGGAGGAAATATTCCTTGAGGCACGTTGGTGTGAAAAATGTCCCATTTTTTTTTTTTTTTTCACGTTATCTTCAGATCGTGAAGTTTCTTAATTATTTCGTTAATTGAAATGAAGTTGTTCTATCACACTTTGAGATCAGTACGTGGGTCAGTTTTTGTTTTAACATTTTGCGCCAGTAACTGGTTCGCGGACCATAACGAGTGACCAAATACAGTATACGATAATTCGTCTCCTTTTCGAATTCGTCGGTATATCACTGGATAGAAATTACTAAGCAGTAATAAATTTATTCTTTGTTTTGCCTGTGTTGTATTTCAATATACTTGAAACTGAAAAAATATTGCAATTTTGGGCCAGCGCGCAAGAGGTTAAAATTTTATACCTCAAAATGTTGAAGAGGTTAAAAGGATTGACATTACGATTCAATATATTAATTGCAATTAATTTTTATGAACATAACCAGAAAAGTACAACTTGATTAGCCTACTCCTGCGCGTTCGTGCATTTTTAAATTCCGCATCTACGATATATTATATTTATGAGGGAAAATGGTGAATTGCGAAAGTTACACTGAAGACTAAAAAGAACTAGATTTTTAAACATTTGAAAATTTTACAGATTTATACAAACGCGATGTACTCGCGAAGATTTCATTAATTTTTATACCGATATACTTACATTCACTATGCATTGATTTTTTTTAAATGTACAAACAAAAGTTTCTGTTCTTTTGTTTCCTTATTCCACTTTCATTTCTCCGATGTTGCTTTTATTCTTCAGTAATTCTATTAATCAACGTTAGCTACGTTTCGATTAGATTGCAGATAACAATGCACAATTACATATTTTCGCGAAACATATCACGAGTAAAGTAAGTTTCATCTACTAAGAATTTGAACGTGGATTTTGAAGAAAATTTTCAACTAGAGACGAAATACGTACTAAATATGAATTATAAACGTATCTGAACAACTTTGGTTGTAACTTTATTAAACGAAGCAAAATGTTCCTGCCTTAAAACACGAACGAAGTAAATTACACGGCCTCGGTCTTGTTATTAATAAGGGTCTCGCTTGTAGTAAGCATGATTTAAATGGAGCCGAAATTAATTTGCCAGGTCTTTTATTATTCACTTTTGTGGAGATAATATCGCGGAAGAGAACCCTCTCACAAGTTACGTTGTTAATCATAAAGAATCAGAGAGAAAGTGAAAAGTATTTGGAACAGGGAATTGGTTGGATCAATTATTTGTTATTATTTATCGTGTATTTCATTGTAATTACTCAAAATTGAAGTAGTTATCGATAACGAATAACGAACGTAATTTTAAATATTGCGGGAAACTCAATATTTTATTGAGTAATTAATATTTCATCGAGTTGATCGTGTAACTTCGAAAAAGGTATATAATCATACAATGTAACAATCTTTGTGTGTTCGTATTTTATGTATAAAATTGTTAATAAACCAGCAAAATAATACTATAAATATTAATGTAACTCATTCCTTTATCGGATCGAATAAATTTGTTTAAATTAAATTACAAAAATACTTCACTCTGTAAACAATTATTATGATAATCTGAAATTTTTGAAATTATTATTCTGACGTTTTAATATATTATTAATAATTTTAATTTTACTGCGTTTAATAGTATTGAATAATATTTTAAACGCTGGAGCCTTAAATCTCGTTTCAAGGCTACGGATTAAGATTGACCAATTTCTGGCACAACAAGGCAATTCGAAGAAATCATTCACCGAGAAACTGTAAACCAAAGCGCGATGAAAACAAATTGCCAGGCTCGAAGTTGATATTGGGTATCCTTGAACGTTTCGAATTTCGAGCTAGTGTTTCGCGAATCTTTACATTGTACGAACGTGTCTGCTCCTGACTCTCCATAATTTTTCTAGCGTAAAATTACTAGGTAACTAATTTTTCTAATATTCACTTATTTACTCTGTACAGCTCATTTTAAATTGTTTATCTCGTATGGAATTCTGCTCTTCTTAAATAATAATTATTTCACTTCTTTTTTTCCTGCAGAAGTGAAATAGTGTTGTAAGTACATAAGCAGTAATTTTATGGTGTTGCAGGTGGCTGCAGTGGGAAAAGCGAAAGAAAATGGACGTTCAAGAGTAAGTGCTTTGTAAGTTAATTCTTTGTAGAATATACTTTGTATTTTATACGTTTAATCCTGCTACGATCTTTGAATTTTTATGTCGTAATTTCTCTTTAGTGTTAATAAAGAGACTTGACATTTTAGGGAGAACTTCAGTAGTGATAAATAACAAATTGTTTTATATCATGAATATCAGACGAAAATGTCGCAGAAAACGAGTTCAAACGAATTCTGCAGTTTATTCTTATTTCATTTATTAGCAGGTTTTTTTTTTAGATAGATATATTAATAGCGGTACACTTATCATTTCATCGAAATATTCTCGTAATAATATCTTGAATAATTTATCAAGTTGTCACCTTGTAGCATGGCGAACTCTATTTTTTTACGAACTTTGTTGTACTTATCTTGTTATTCTATCTTGTTTTCTGCGAATTGATAGTATGTAAATGACACGAACATTTCTTCAGCAAAATTATCATAAAAATTATGCAAATATTTCGCCATAATGCATTTGCAATTATTATGATGCATTTAAAGTATGAAGCATATCGGAATTAAAAGCTTCTTAATTCTGAAAAATTTGAAATTTTAATTATTTTCCAATAAATGAATTAGTGAAAATAAGTCATTCGCTTCATGGGATATCGGGGATGTTAATTATTGTTCGTATAATGATATTGATTAGTCTCGTTTTAAAAAACGAAAGTACTCGACTTTGAGTACTGATTGAATATTAATCCTACCACGTTCTTTCGATTCGAAGCTTGCAAATGTATCGAGCTTGAATAAACAACAAATCTCGATTAAATTTTGCCATCTTCTCAAAACGTTGTACACTTGACATTTCCTAAAAATGAGAGTATGGTCGAAGGAATAGAAATTTGAGGATCGTAGCACGGTTAATTGTTCTTCGTACAACGAAATCGAGAATATTTCACAGAATCAAAGTGGCCTCTGAGAACACGAGAGGATTGTTCCCTCTTGGAGAAGATCGAGCTGACGTCTCGTTAAGAATGAACAAACATTATTGAACGGTATTTCACGTGGCGCGTTGCAATCGAGGTAATTAAAAAGTACAAGACGAGCTGGCGAGGCGGACTTTTCGCGTTGTAAAAATATTCGAAACACAAGAGGCAGCTCGAAGAGCAGCGATTCTTGTCTTTCGAAGGGGTCAAGCGCAATTTAAGATAACAGCGATTTTTCCAATGCGGTACCCGCGTTCGAGTTGTTGGACGCTTATCAAACGTTGTTATCATCGAGCAATTATCAGGCATCGTTGCATGTCTACTTACAACTAGCACTCGAACGCTTTGAACTTTAATTATCGAAGGTGTTGGCCGAGCTCTCGACGATGAAGTTGCCCTCCTAACTTCCCTCGTATCTTTCCCAAGCGGAACGTTACGCGGTTACCCGACGAAAACTACTTAGCCGTGAACGTCAAAGCAATAACGGCCGCCATAAAGCGTTCCGAGAAATAAAATCCATCAGGGGGATTGGTTCAAATGTTCACGAGGCCCGTACAGATTGATCTCGGTTGGAGATAGGGTATATTTGAAATTTATATAAAAATAGAATAGCCAACGTCGATAATGAAATAATTTTTAATAATCTTCCATCTGGTCTATAACGATCTAAGATAATAGTTATTATTCCTAAATCCGACGAATTTAATAAATTTTTGGTAATATATAATTAAACTCTTAACATCATTATAATTATAGGTGATAAAATTAATATATAATTAAATTCTTAATATCTTAAGATCTTAAGATTAATGTAATTATAAATAATAAAAACAATCTTGTTAAACAATAGACAGAGTGGATGAACAAAAGCACCTTATCGAATGTAAACATTTAATTTCCTATTTATAGGAGAAAATTTTTTCAAATGGTAGAATAAAAACTATTATACAATTCTATAAATTGCTTGTCAATTGCACTTTCGTGTTTTTCCTGTTGAGAATATTGTCAATAAATAAACGTAAAAATTATAGAATATTTTGAAAAAGGATAAACTCAGTTGCAATAAATAGTTAAACAGTTTTTAAGAAGAAAAATTTTTCTTCTACTTTCACTAGCGTCATTGTCTCCTTTATATAAATTAAATCATTTGGTAATAAAAATGAAACGTATGGATAACAATTATGTAATACGTTTTTACGATGGTTAATAAAATAGAATATCATCGTGAATATCATCGTAATTTTTTATCATTACCTGTGTACGTGATCGTAATTCAAGCTTCTGAAACGATAAACAGTTTCAAGAAATTGCTGCTAAATTCGAAAATTTTAAGTTACGATCAATTTCAAGGTTTGCTTGAAATAATTTACGGAATAATATATTCATGAAATGTTATGCCTTAAATTACATGAACCATTCAGTGTACGTGGTATAAAGGTATAAAGAGTAAGGAGAAGCGGAATGATTACTCTCAGACGTGCCTTGAAATCGATATTAACAGTCACAAAATTATAATAAATAAAGGCTACGTATTATATACTTTCGCGCAAAAATTAACAGTTTTCTCCACAATGTTATTAAATGCTTTTAATTTAATGTTGAATTTGCACATATATTGTAGTTTCATTTTCGAATAAATGTAAATGACTAAATTAAGATATTGACTAAATTAAAATTAAACAGCGTAGCAGTTGATGCGTCATAATTGAAAGAGAACTAGAAAAAGTTAGAAAGTCAAACAAAAATATACTGTGATCCAGCAATAAAGTCTCGGAGCATTTGTTTGAATAATTTTTACAAACCAATATTACTGCAAGTGAAATACTATATACAAAAAAGAAAAATAGAAAATTTACTTTCAAGTTGAAATTTACTTTCTTGCGACCTGTATATGAATTTTACTAGGTACGAACAGAGGCAGATGCAGATCGTTGGTCTCGTTTTCACCTTTATTCAAATAAAGGGTCCGTCCATATAAGAAAAAGAGAAAACAGAGGATCTCGCGGCCGTCATCGTAAGAATAGAGGTATCAGGCGTACAGAAGAACGCAAGAGGTCGCAGGTTTGCAAGTTACAGACGCCTCTCTTACCGATGGTAGTCCCGTGAATTAATTGAACGATTCGAAATTGGCGCTAGCAAACGATCTATACTCTTCTTTACCGATTGGGTGGCCCAGTCGGTACAAAGCAGATTGATCCATAGTTTCAGAATTCTCCACAAGAACCAAGACTAAATTAATTGATTTTGAAAGAATGTTTTTCTAAAGATTCGACAAATTCGTTTCGAACTAAAATTTCTGCGAATTTGTCCACTTTGTTTGCTGCAGTTTTTACCAGAGTTTTCAAAATCTCCTCTGGAAGTTTAATCCACGTTATTGTAAATCACGAATCATTGAGAACTTGATAAAAATTTATTCAGGATGGCGGTGAGGATTTTATTTCGCGTATTATAAAAATATAATAATTACCAGTAGTTTGTAGTATTTATCTTAATAAGAAGTCGAGAGTATTTTATAAGTATTAAAAATATCTTTTTTTCACAATAATCCATTCAATAAAGTAGAGGCTTCACTGCCCTTCGAAATTTTACACTGAACACGCACACTCGCAGTTTTCACGTCTAACTCATCTTTATCAAAATTGCCGCTTGCAAAGCGTGAATCACGTTATTGCATACGGGGCTGTTGCAGCTATCTACAAAATTCAAATCTTATGTCGTCTTCGTGGTTCCCAAGGCCAATTCGAGGCGCGACAGAATGTTTGACACAGAAAAATAATACCTTCGTTTTTTCAATTACAGCAACGAACGTTCTTGCGCTTGTCCTTTAATGTTATTTCTCGTTGGCTTCCTGCATAACTTAGCTCTGTTATGTCCAACATTGCGATCCGTGGATCGTTATAGCGTGTATTACACCGAAAAATTATTCGCCTATCAGTTTCAAACATCTTCGCCTTTTCGTTCCTTAAAAATCACAAAATGAAACACGAACATTTACATAAATGTATAGTTCTGTTCAAAATTCTAGAACCAAGTAACATCTCGTTGGCTAGTAAAACGATTAAAAACTTCATTGACAGATAGAAAGATATAAAAATTTATTCGGAAATTGTATAGAAGTTCTGGAAGTTTTAATCATTTTTATTGCGAGAAGATAATTATCAATATTCTCTATTTTCAAATGGTAAAGACTTGTCAAATTTCAAATGACATACACTTCTGATAAATTCCTAATTTTTATTCATTCTCTGCTCGATTTAACAACAAATGTAAAAACACAGTGCTCTTTGTATCTAATGCTAAATCTATGTCTAACCATCTCTTTTCATTTTCAATAAGAAAATTTACAACGAACCACCGACGAAAAAGTATAATATTTATAGCAAAGAAATTCAAGTGCAAGGCACAAGAGAAAGTTAATAATTCAATATAAAGGACATAAGCTTCTATTGATATATTTTATTAAAAGTCACTCGAGTATAAAATACACTGCGGTAAATATGTGAAATTTCCATAGAAAATTATAAATTAGTCATTTTGACCATTCTGGTAGTTCCATATAGTGTTGACAACTCTCTTTTATCATTACACATTAATAATATGAATCGAGAACAGATGGATAAGAACTAAATTTAACTAAATTTACTCGGCATCACCTTGACAATACATTCCTCGCTTCGTTTCGCCTTTCAAATATTTTCAAAGTCCTTGGGGGAGCAGTTCGCGATGTGAAATTCAAATAGAAAAATAACAGAGAGGAACAACTCGACGACGAACGTCATAAAGTCGAGTTCAAGGAGCGAGTTCGATTGAATCGAAGCTGAAAACGACCGGAGAGAATCCATCGTCCATGGTCGTACGATGCACGAGTTTATCCTCGTGTGCCGAGCCGTAAGAGGGAAATCGCGGCCTTTCGAAATCACGTTCGACCCTCCGGACCGGTAAATTGATAGCCGCAGAACTCGGAGGATGCGTTTTCGTTTCGAATTGCCGGACGAGGGTCTAACAGAGGCAGACCGGTTTAATGAGGCCACGCTCGAAACCGCGCGCTCTTCTTGCATATCCTGCACGAACAGCCTCCAGGGAACAAAACTCCGCGTAATTTTCGTTTCGGTGTCGGTAAACGCGTTTCGACGTACGCGCTATTGGTCCTTGATCGTTCGTAGAAATGGCCACCACGACGACGTTCCAGATCGAGGTCTGTTTCATCTGGGCGATCGTGAATTTTATTTTTATTAAGATTTAACCCGAATGTCGGGTTGAGCCTGAATTTTCATAGAGACTCTGCAGTTGGAGAATTTGTTGTGGAATTTCGTGGAGATGGGTCGTCAAATTTTCGTTAAAGGATTTTTTTTTTAAATAAAAGTGTCCGACGATTCGTTAAATTAAATTGAATTAATTATTCATTAATTTAAGAATTGTAATTTTAGAATTTTTAGAATTTTAATAAAAATTATTAATCTTAAATTAATTCAATAATTTAAGATTTCATTAAATTAAAGAATTTGATTCGATTGACACCGATGACTGAAGAATTTTAATCGGAGACAATTAAAGATTGTGAAAGATAGAAACAATTGACACTTTGTAAGACACTTGAGCTTTTATTTATCCATTTCACGAAAAATCATTTAACACTAGAACTAGTCAACGTGATTAATTTTTTTAGAATAGCTTTGCAGATTTGGACAAAAATTTTTCTTTTCCATTGTATTATAAATTTTTTCTAATGTAATTTTTACAGTGTTAGATAATCTATAAAATTTCTATGGTCGTTTCGACCGTTTTATAATTCTAGTTCTAGTGTGAATGCAAATGGTCATTTTGTAGATATTTTCATCGATGACGAGATCGAAATAATTTACCTGCTCGGATCAAAGATACGAAAGCGAGAATTTTATTTAAATGTGGTCTGTTGAGAATTTATGAAGGAACTTTATTTAGATTTAAATGCATTTATCACTGACATCGCGATTGTTTCGACTGTTTGTGATTGCTAAACATCTCGAGGAATGAAACTACCATATTCTTAAAACGTAAATGTTACAAATCCTGTTTGGCGGGCCACGGGGCATCGCGATCTCGTCTGATTAAAAATCCGTGTAAAAATTCGCCTATGCCAAGTATTTCAAGGTGGTACTCCCAATTAACTAGATCGATATCTTTTCAAGACAAAGCGGTAAAAAGCACTCGTGCCTTCTCGAAATAATTACGTGGCACTGTAGTTTGGCCTAATAAAGGATTAAAAAGGACGCGTGTAATTTCGCCAATTAAATCCTAATTAACTGCGGGACACGAGAATAGTAATCAGAGTGGAAAAAAATTTATAACGAATGTTATTCTATAGCTTCCTAATGTAATTAATTTTTTTTTCACTTTCGTTCGCTTGTAGAATAGAAAGATTATTAATTTAAAATAATTCAGAATAATTTCTATAAATATCGTCATTCGGTAAGCAATAAGTTATTTACATGATCTTGTTGCACACACACGAATCAACCGAACTTCGTGTGTCCTTGAGATTACCTGATTCACGTGTGTCGTTAAAAATCGAATCGTATAATTGACTCACTGAAAACAGGTTACGCACGGTTAAGTACGTAGCTATAAAAGACAGCCTAATTGTTCCTGAATGAAAGTAGAACAGAAGGAGGAAAATTCCTTCACTGACGTGGGAAAATTAAACGGGATGATTAAGCAGACGTGATGAAATGTACGAAATCGTTACTTCAACAGGGTCACACATATTTCGCAATCACCTTGCGCTCTTCGTTCGAAGGTAATCATAAAGTTTCATAATCAATTGATCTCGTAATTTACAGTACAGTTGTACTAACGAATCTCGCGGCGAAGTTATGTATAAACACGTAAATTAAAATATCTTCCTGTGGTAATTTCAATCTGGAAATAACACGAACATCGACCGTATTTCACTTTTGTAAAATCCACTCGCACGTCTACTGTGATACTTTCTGTAATGAAATTGTCATGAAATTTCACTGTTGCGAATTACTATGTTACGCATCACAGAGAATTTCAAACTTTGATTTCATTCAATTCGAATAATTTTTGAAATTATTCGAATTGAATGAAAATTCCTCTCGAATGCGAATCGAAATCGAACGAAAATGAATTTCCTATTCCCTTCCTCTTTTTTTTTCTTTTCGCTGCTCTTTACGGGGCCGTTGAAATTTATGCCGGGATAACTGGCGGAATGGTTGAGTAATTCGAACCGAGTGGCAACGCTCGTCCCTCAAGCTGGATGGGATTTCGAGACCGTCTGTCGAAACCAAACGATCGAATCGCTCTGGACAACTTAAACAGAGAGAATTTCTGTAGCTTTCAGAAACACTGGCCGGCTGATGCTGAAATAAATACGTCTGTTCGCGGTCTGGCGTCGATGTTGTCGGGCTGCCAGAGAAAGGAGAATCATTACGAGATACACGCGGCCTGATGCACGGTGATTTGTAACCGTGGGCCAAGCTCGAATCGCCCCGATTCGCGTTCCAGTGTTTCTCGCTTTCTTTATCGTGCCGGCCATTATCGTTACTCTACCGCGACGAATAAATCCACTTTTACGCGAATTCGCGCCGCGGGGGAAACGGTCGTCGGTTAATTGCTGTTCGTAATTTGTTCGGTGACGTGATTCAATGCGAGGAGCACGCACTTCAACCGATCGAGTATCGTTCTTCAATACGTGTCTTATTGTACGAAACGAGCATTGGAGAGGCTTTATCGCGATTGTATTGCGCCTGAAAAAATTTAAACTTTTAGTCTCTTTGCAACGAAAGTATATCGGATCAGACGTAAGTATTACGTCGTTTCGTACTAGTCGTACATTATTTGAACGTGATTATTTTATTTTAATACCCATTTTTCTCAAATAAAAATTGGCTCACACGGGTAATTTTCGTAGGTTACATTAGTTTAGTTTGTTTCACTTTACGTTTAATTTTATTTTTAAGAAGAGGAAAGAGAAATTGTTCTGTTCGTTTTATTTTATTTTTCAAATCAATCGGTTAAAGTTATAGTCAGCCATAATGCGATGTGATACGACGTTAAATGGATTTTGGGTTTTTTTTTTGTGAATTTGAATCTTGTGATTTTTACATTTTTAAACATACTCTGCAGATATTATTAATTTGTGAAACCAATCATTAATCTTTTTCAAAACGAACCTTAGGACTTAATTGGAATCACAAAATCCAATTCATTCCCCTACTTTCGTAGGTTACATTATTTTAGTTTGTTTCACTTTACGTTTAATTTTAATTTTTAAGAAAAGGAAAGAGAAATTGTTCTGTTCGTTTTATTTTATTTTTCAAATCAATCGGTTGGAGTTATAGTCAGCCATAATGCGATGTGATACGACGTTAAATGGATTTTGGGTTTTTTTTTTTGTGAATTTGAATCTTGTAATTTTTACATTTTTAAATTACTCTGCAGATATTATTAATTTGTGAAACCAATCATTAATCTTTTTCAAAACGAACCTTAGGACTTAATTGGAATCACAAAATCCAATTCATTCCCCTACTTTCGTAGGTTACATTATTTTAGTTTGTTTCACTTTACGTTTAATTTTAATTTTTAAGAAAAGGAAAGAGAAATTGTTCTGTTCGTTTTATTTTATTTTTCAAATCAATCG
This sequence comes from Frieseomelitta varia, assembly GCF_011392965.1. Lineage (NCBI taxonomy): Eukaryota > Metazoa > Arthropoda > Insecta > Hymenoptera > Apidae > Frieseomelitta > Frieseomelitta varia. Next base: position 541,585 of record NW_025110608.1, on the reverse strand, counting down.
GTTAAAGTTATAGTCAGCCATAATGCGATGTGATACGACGTTAAATGAATTTTGGATTTTTTTTTTTGTGAATTTGAATCTTGTAATTTTTACATTTTTAAACATACTCTGCAGATATTATTAATTTGTGAAACCAATTATTAATCTTTTTCAAAATGAACCTTAGGACTTAATTAGAATCACAAAATCCAATTCATTCATCCCCTATTTTTCACAAATCAGATACTTTCTGTATCTTAATACTATACTACTATCTATATAATACTATACTACTATCTACAATATTTCATTTTTATGACATGTACAAACGCTCACATTGGCTACTAAATTATTTATATATTCCAAATGTAGTTTCTCTTTTCCAAACGACAAAATAGAGAGTTAACCAATAATTCTACCTAACGAGCACTTCCAAAATCCAATTACAGAGGGTTAACAAGAGACCTGTGGGTTAGCAAACCGGAATACTCTTTCATAAATTGAAGATTCTTCGAGCCTTCGCCTCGCAATCAGGACCTTTTCGTCCAACGAGCCACCGATAAACTTTGATTCCAAGGGGAAATCGTGCGTGGGCTTCTAATCTGGTCTCCTTCGTTCGACGATTCGTTTCGTGATCGCGTGGAAACGAGAAAGCAAGAGTGAAAACGTGTTCACAAAGGGCAACGAGCGGAGAGAGAAGGAGAATTTTCGAGCGTGCATTGGAGTCACGTTCCCTCGCGGTTCCATATAAACTGGCGAATCGACAATTAGACTGGCGTATCATACCGCCAGTGAGAAAAATTCGATCCAAACGCAGTGGCTTCTAATTACGACGATCCATCTACGACCGAGGATCGCGCGATCGCTCATCCATAAAGGAAAGTTAGTCCTAAGTTGAACGATTCGTCGGGCGCAGAAAAAAAAAATATGGCCAACGAGGAAGAGGAGAGATGAAGAGAGCCTGAATTTCACGAGAGAAATTCCCAGGATGGATCCCTGTACGTTTATGGGAATTATAGTACATTTATAGTACATTTTAGCGCAAGGGTGGTCAACCATGGCGCATTTCGTGACTTCCGGTGGTGCAGGTTTTGATAATAAATAAAATAAATAATAAATTAATAACTAAATAATAAATAATAAGTAAATAACAAATAATAAATTAAAAATAAATAATAAATAAAAAGATAAAATATAAAAATATTGAAATTAGCTCAAGTAGTTTTAGAATTTAGACAATATATTAATCACGATCAATTTTCTTCAGGTTTTCAAAAGCAAAATTCGATATTCTCGCTCCTGTTCCAAGTGACGTTGACTTGATCAATTTTTGAAAGATCCTATCTCCCGAAGTTTTTCCAAACCTCAGAAAGTTTGCTGAAAAATATATGTATATGCCTATTTGGAAGTAGCTATAGATCCGAACAAGCTTTCTCCTCCATGAAATTAATTAAGAATAAGCATCGATCGATGAGAATTTAAAGAATTCGACGATCTTCGCTAAAAGAGTCAACGAATATAAATAATTTGATCAAGAGCAAACAGGCTCATAAATCTCATTTGAAAGCAAGTTATTTTTTTCTTTTTCTAATGTCCTTCTTATATTTATTATATTATTCACTATTTATAAACTTGTTTATACGTTTTGTTGTTAAAAATAATTTAGTGACGCATCGAAGTTCACTTGAGGAAAAATTGCAAGAAATTACGTAACGAAGCGATTTGCAAAATTTGAGTATCCGTGAAACGACGCGTATGTATTTTTATGAATTTAACTATTAACCAGGCCAGATTCGTCAAATGAATCTTTAATTCGTCGACGTTGTAATTCCTAAATTCATTTAGAGCCAAGTAATAATTGATCAGAATATTTCAAGCAGTTAATGTTGATTGAAGTAATGTTGAAGAATTATAGAATCCGGTTAAAAGATAGAATGACGAGCTCCTGAGTTTCCTGCCATAGTCCCAAGTATCCGTCGTAAATTATATTAAATTATAAAAATTCCATTTCGTCAGAGAAAGTTTTACACGCTCGCTGTTAATTAATGTTCACTATGTAGAAGTTGGAGTTGGATTAAATTAAAAATTTTCTAAATAAGTAAATTAGTCTGTATAATAATCTCAGAAAGAGATTAAAAAAATAAAAATTCATAACGTAAATTGAAATAAAACATTGCATCGAGATATAACATTGGTCCTCAATAAATTGATTCACAGATCTCTCATTTTTCATTTCCATCTACAGATTTGTTAAATCTTACCAAAAAATATCAACAAAATTGAGATCGATTTGTCCGCGTTTAATTTCGTAGTTATAGAAGCTTCTGGCTAAGAAGTAACCTGGTTAACAAGATAATTAATATCCCGGAAAGTAACGAAAGTACCGAAGTTTGCATAATCAAGTGGATACGCTTTAGATTGACTTTTTTCTTCAAGGAAGATAAGTGAAGCAGAAGTGGGGAAGCACGCAAGAACTTTATAATAATTCACGACGAACCCGGAACGAGGTCGGTGAATAATTTTCGTTGACGGTTGAGGGGGGAAGTAATTACAAAACCGTTATACGCGGTGCCGTCGTTGAATTATGCATTTCTCGAAGAACCCTGGTTGTCAACCTGTCGTCTCGCGTCACCTTTACCTTCGTTAAGTTCGTTTGTTCTTCGTTTTGGGCCACCAACGACGCGTTATATCAGTGGTTTCGCATTAACAACAACAATTACCTTTCTCTGTGTCACACGGTGAAGTGTTTGGCCGATTATAATTGGCGAGAATTAATTCCCGATTATAATTTTGCCGACTATACCTACTCCATCTCGGCCTGGCGAGAGTGAATGGCATTGATGTGGCACGTCAAGATTAAACACACCTTTCGTAGTCGATAAAACTGGTTTTCGTGTGTGGTCGTCGTGCATTTACGTTCGATCTTTCATGTCTACCGATGCTTTATCAATTGGTCGTTGACCTCGTTTTTTACCTGGGACCCATACAATAGACGAATATCTCTTGTAAGAACGATGATTATCCGATTTTTTTGTTCGACTTTCGACCAATCTACTGAAATTGATCTTCAATCCAATCTTTTTGTCGGCTTTAATCTCGTTCGTCTGCAGAAATGGACGTGCAGGAAGAGACTGTGTGCTCCTTTAGTTTTGTTGACGAGACCTCGACTCTTTTTATTGGTAATCTAATATTATCTAGGCAGTTGCATTTAGTTTTTAGATTATTATAATATTCCTTAAGCAGTTACAGTTAGATTATACAATAAATAATAATAATAAATGATATAATAAATAATAAATATTTCAATCATCGGAAATTATAATGTTGTTATGATACAGAAAGTATCGATCTCGAAATTCAGATATAAATTTTACTCTTGAAATATTGTCGAATTGGAAATTCGCGTGTGATTAAAAATATTAATATTCTACTCCTAGAATAATTGACAAATAATTGAAGCATTAAGTATGTTATCAAATATAAAGTGTAAATTTCGACGAATTGTAAATATACATATTCTTTTATTAAGAAAGAAGATGCTAATAAATACTAAAAAAAAAATTGTAATTACAATTCTATTACTAAAAAAAAGAAAAAAAAAAAAACAATGAAGAAATAAACTATGAGCACCAGAAATAAAAGAAATTCTAGCAATGCCCGAGAATACCAGATAAACAGCATTTCTACGAGAAACCGACTTCAGGAAAAATCCTTGGAATGCACCGAGTAATTAATTAAGCAATTAACTGCAATTTACTAGATCTCGTATCTAAAACGAAATCATCACAATCAAACGTACTTCTTCCTACAAATTATTTCATCAATAAAAACATTCTTTGTTCAACAATTCACAAAGTTTCGCTAATCTTAATAAAAGATTATTGTTATTAGAAAACTAAACTAAAAAGTTATTACTTCTAACAGTGAAATACGAATTTTCACGACAACAAATAATTAACATCTCATACTTCGTAAAATGTAGTATTTCATATTTAAGAAAAAGAAATTTGAAGCACTTTGCAAAAGTAAAGCACGTAGATCGATTGCTCTCACGAATAAAACGCGAAACGTGCAATTTTTATTTCTTTGGCACGATTCGAATTCCAAGGACTTCCGGCTTAGATCAGAAATGAGAATTTATTGGCTGATTTCGATAAATACTTGTAGGTGAGAATTATGATTTTCCGTCGGCCGTGCACCGTGTGAACGTACGAGCTGTCCGTTCGAACGCGGAAATACCTTTCTTTCTCTTGCGATCGGACATTCCGATTTTTGCTTGGGGTCTAGTTATTTAATTAATTGCTGGAAACGACCATACGAACGCGTGTTATGCGCTAATAATTTTCTGAGAAAGAAGTTTCGAGAAAACTGAGGCATGATCAACGAAAAAATTCCCTCACGTTACCCTTCTGTGTTCAAAATGAAACTATTTTCTTTCTTTTTTTTTCACGAATTTAATTAAATTTCAAACAAAATCTTCTAATTTACGGAAAATAAATGTTCCATATTTGTGGACATAATTGTCGTGCATTTATAAAGATTCGAAGCCTCGACCTTTTTTGAGTGTAAGAAACTTGAATTTTGCTTCAAACGAATAATTTGTATAACAAAGAAAAAAATTAAATTTGTTAATTATATAAGCGTATGAGTGAGAGCTGGGAGCTTCCTCGTTTTTATACTCTACATACTGAAAAATTTTATTTCTTTTTTTTCTAATGCAGATTGCTTGTTTCAAAATTCATCTAAAAAAAGTTGAAATTTTTTCGAGATCAACGTAGACATCAGAAAAATACGGAAGCTTTTAATTTTTACAAACGTAAAGTGTAAACATATTTATATACAAAAACATCCGTTGTATAAGTTACAAAATCGTATTCTATTTTTATTCCTTCTTTTATTCCTTTAATATAATTTTCACAACATTTATAAATTATTAATATCAACTGAAATCAAGGTCCATCGACGTTTAAAATACTCAATAAAGAATCACGTTCGTATGAATGGAGGAGAATTACGAACGAAAACTGGATTCTTTTATTTAGAAAGTAGTACAAGTCAACCATTCACGCACTGTGCCATTCGAAAAAACACTAATGCAGTAGAACGTTGTTTATTCGACTTTCGATCATTCGAGTAAACAGCTTAATTATATACACATTTAAACTATATATTGAGCAGTGATTGTATGTATTTTATAACATTCATCCTTGTCTCAAATGTTTTGGTGCCTCATCTAAGTAAACTATCTTTCATTTGTTCCATGAAAAGAAGGAGAGTAGTGACGAAATTAAATTAAATATTATTAAACTTTTAAAAAAAGAGGCGAAAGTATGTGTAATTTAATCATTAAATATAATGTTAGAAAATGTACGATTGAAAATAGTGAATCAATATTATTAGAATTGCAAATTAACTTCGATAATAAGAAAAATTGTCGTCTATATGGAAGCTTGAAAGTGATGATGATTAAATCGAAATGTGTACGTAAAAGAAATGAGTTTATTAATTTAGTTAATTCAAGAGTTTTGAGTCTTTTGAATTGACGAAGAGATAATGAAAATTTTACAGCATCTACTGATTATTAAATATACAATCTTTTCACATCATAAACATCCATATTTGAATGCTGTTTAATCTCCAAATCTTCGATTTACGTGATCGCAAATTTGATTCTTCGACCGATTATCCAAAAAACCGCTATATATCTGAGCAAAATTTATCTCAAATTATTAGTATTATCTCAAAATGAATGTTCCAGTGTATTATTTTAAATTACTTTTAACTAGTTCGGGCAATCAAAGTGTCAGTATTATTTTAAAACAAACGTTCCACTGTATTATTTTAAATTGCCAAACAGTATTATATTTATATTTCGATGGATGATTCGCTTCTGAACGAAATCGTGAATATGTCACTGTCAGATCACGATCACTTCCGGACGATCAAAAGAACGCCCACCGGCGATCGAGTGCCTGCTTTCCCTTCTTCGGATCGCTTCCTGCGAACGAAAGCCATTTATTGTGAACAGTGATTGCACAGCCCGAGCGCTTAATCATAGATCATTAAAGTCTCGCTGCCGCGTATTCTTTTTGTTACTTTGTTCGCGAGACAACACTGATTCACGTGTCTCGGCCGCGTCAGTCGCCGTTTCCTACCGCTCGTCTGTTGCACAGAGTTAATACACACGTATAATACGCGTATAATAAACTTTCGTGGAACATCGTGCTCGTCGTTAATACTACACACATTTCGTTGAATTTGGAGATTGAATCGTGGTTAATGGTTACGTTCCGACGTGAAAGTGCAGCGAATAGATCCGTGCTTCGCGGCGAGGAATGAAATATGTATCGCGTTCGACCATGTGTGTGCATTGTGTTTCACACTGTTAGCACATTAGTGCGTAATATTGTATTAAAGTGAGTTACATGACGAGAAATGTTTTTCTTTTTTTTTTTTTTTTATGGAAATACGCGAAAGTACGTAAATATTCGTTTCTGCTGAAGTAGAAAGATTTTTTCTTTTTAACAATTACGAAGATTGTGTTTTGATAATTTAGTTGGAGTTGAATAGATTTTCTTAAACACGAAGCTGTGAATGAAAAAACTTTATTTTATATGTTTTACTTATTTTCGAATATTTATGGATATTCTCCTGCTAATTGTTCTTTCTTGTCATGTCTAAAATTAAATAAATTCAAGCATACTTAGTCTAGAATTATAGTGCGTTTTCAAACTCGATTTTCTCGAAAACGAAGCCTTGAATCAAAAAAAATTTATTCTTTCTTTTTCGACTTGTTTTTAAATGTAGAACACTCTGTATAAAAACTAAGGTATACAAATGATATATAAATATATTCATTATTAATAGATATTATTTTGAGTGCTAAGGATTGTTAAATTATTATGTTAAAAATAAGAAATTACTAACTCATTAAAATTTAAAAAAATTTCTTCAATCGTTGATTACTTTTTCTAAACAATTACCTCAATTCACTGACATTTCCCGCAAATATATAAAACAGAAGAATATTTTATCGCTTCCTAACATTCCTAACAACCAACCATAGAAATAACAGATTATTAACTCAGAAAATTACTTCATTACCTCAAAGAATTTCTCTAAACAGTCATTTCTTTTAAAGAATTATCTCGACTCACTGACATTTTCCGCAAATAACATAATACAAATAGAAGAATATTTTATTTCTTCCTAATACAAAAATCGTGCAAAAACCAACCATAGAAATGTTACCAACAGATTAGTAACTCAGAAAATTACCAAACAACAGATTACTAATTCAGATGATTACCTCGGTAAGATTTAAAAAATGAATTTCTTCTCAATCGTCTGTCACTTCTTCCAAACAGTTGACCCAATTTATTGACTTACTTATAAATTTATAAAATAAGAAAATTTAAGAATTTATAAATATTTGCTTTATTGATTAATAAAACAAGTAGATTTAAAAATTTGTTTCCTGCAAACAGAATGTTTCGTAGCTTCCCAATCCTACTAAAACCAACCGTATCAACTTAATATTTGTAACAATACAAGATCCTTCCTCGGACAACTCTCCAAATGCCCACCAAAAATTATTCTCCAACAGCGCGGATGAATTACACATCCGTGAAACATGGCACCTGGGTCACGTAGATCGTCGAGTCGAGGATTGTGTTAAACGGTGATTTACTGGCCGACTTGCTGGCCGGCGAATTGAAAAATTAATCAAACCACAATGCAGCGGCGTGGATTACCGGCCGGTTCGCCTGTGCCACCTTCTCTTTTTTTTTTTTCTTCTTCCACCCAGCCGGTTCTTTCCTTCTTCTACGATCGGTCGATCTCTCGTGGGACACGTGTCCCGCCGTGTTTCTTTGGCTGGTTGGGTTCTCTCGCGCGGGAAACGGCGAGACATGCGCCAACGACTGTCATTAACTTACGGCCGCGGTGTCGGTGTGACATTTCAGAAATGTCTCCTGCCGCGAAGTGGGTTACCGTAGCAGGTCCGACTGGCGTAACGAGCTCGTACTGTGTCTCTCGCCGCGGCCGCCGATAAATCGTACAGGTGGACTTTTCATCGGCACGATTGATCCGAGCCTTTCCAACTACCAACCAGAGAAAGAGAGAGAGAGAGAGAGAGAGAGAGATTTTCGATGGTCGCCTGCAGTTGATGATTCCTGTTTATTCTTTTTTTTAAGAGGTGATCAGGGAGAAGGGTTGATGAAACATTCTTCGTCCTAAATTTTATTTGTTTGTTTAGTCACAGATTTTTAAATCTACTTGTTTTATTAACCGATAAAGCAAATATTTATAAATTCTTAAATTTTCTTATTTTATAAATGTATAAGTAAATTTTAACTGTTTCTTAACTTTCGACTATCTCCTTGAAAGATGCGTAAAGGTGATAACATTTTTTTAAAATTCTTAAATTTTCTTATTTTATAAATCTATAAATATTTACTTTATTAATTGATAAAATAAGTAAATCTAAAAATTTAACTGTTTCTTAATTTTTAACTATCACCTTAAAAGATGCGTACAGGTGATAAAATTTTTTCAAAATTCTTAAATTTTTTTATTTTATAAATCTATAAATATTTACTTTGTTAATTAATAAGACAAGTAAATTTAAAAATTTATCAATAGATTTCAACTGTTTCTCAACTTTTAACTATCTTCTTAAAAGATGTGTAAAGGTAATACAATTTTTTCAAAATTCTTAAATTTTCTTATTTTATAAATCTATAAATATTTACTTTGTTAATTAATAAGACAAGTAAATTTAAAAATTTATCAATAGATTTCAACTGTTTCTCAACTTTTAACTATCTTCTTAAAAGATGTGTAAAGGTAATACAATTTTTTCAAAATTCTTAAATTTTCTTATTTTATAAATCTATAAATATTTACTTTGTTAATTAATAAGACAAGTAAATTTAAAAATTTATCAATAGATTTCAACTGTTTCTTAACTTTTAACTATCTTCTTAAAAGATGTGTAAAGGTGATAAAATTTTTTTATTTTCGTACTCGAGGAGTTTTGTACAGTTTCAAATTACAACTTTCTAGTTTCTAGTTTTTAATTTTACGTATATATGTACGCGTGTATGGGCGCAGATCTTTTATTTAACTCTGTAATTGATATATTCTCACGAATCTCCACAACGTTATCCTGTTAGAAAAATATCTTTCCTTGTCATAAATTCGAGTCGATTGTATTCTATGTAAATTTCCATTCAATCGAAAGTCAGATAAGTGAGACAGTGAAGTCTGATGATTATTTGGGAGATACGATAACGTGAAGTTACGAAGGCTTAATTTCCCAGTTAAAAGATCTTCATTAATGAAACACGTTTCGTGAATGAATTTTTCTTTTCGTGAATGAATAGCTTATAAAAGAGACACCTTGTACAACCGTTTAACTGCTAACTCGAATCGTCTACCATACATAGCAAACCAGCGTCGTTAACGTTCAATCTTACTCAAGTGGCTACTGCCGCAAAAAGTTGCGCCAATCGCTCAATTTCGATTCTTACTCGTTCTTGGTCAATTTAAGAATGACGAAAGCGAGATTTCAACTTCGACTCGTACATTTCAACTTCGTCTCGAATTTGGACTTAACTATCTCCTCTCAGCAGAACATCTGTTCCGCATTGCTGCAGTTTATTTCTCCATTATTTCGGATCATCGTTCTACGATTGTTAAATCGAAACGAGAAACTGTCATTGGGCATGATTTTTCTCTGAAATCTTATATACTTCCTTTCGAAAATCTTATTTATATAGTAGAAATCTGGAGACAATGGAACTTCAACCAGAGAGTTAAGGACGTTTTTGAAAAATGTTCTGACATTACAAATCCCGATACAGTAAGTAAATAAATATTCGTGAAAATAAAAGATTTCATATAGAATAGAGGTTATAAAATGTAAAAATAAAAGTTTTTCTGTCGAAGGAATACAGATAATTTGTTCATCAATATTGAAAAAGTTCTCGTTCAATGAATAGTATTCGAGTATGAATTATCTATTGCATTTCACAATATCTGTCCCATGAGAATACGCAAAAATATTCCTGATATTTCTTAAACATTTTTTTCTATAAAAATTTCACAAAAATTTCTTACACAAAATCTATTAGTTCGAACTAGAATATATTTTTTCAAGAAACGAAAAGAAGATGGAAGCAGAAAATAATGTACATAAAATTGACGTATGCAATTTGGTAAATTCTGTAAAAAAGTTTGGTAAACTTTGAAAGAGGAACGTGTTATAAAATAAAAAAGGAGAATGAATTAATTTAATAACTGTATGCCTTTATCTTTGATACAATATATTAATATATTTTATGTAATATCGTACATCCTTCGATATGACATCATAATTAGAAATTCATTCTTGATCTTTAATTTTGAAGAACGCAGGAATGCAGCGCCACGTAAATCTCGGGTGTATTTTCAAAATATTTTATAAATTCCCAGCCGTACGTTAAATTGTTTGAAATAGCGCCGTGTTCGCTTCGCGTCGAAGTCAACGATTATTAAAACTCTGAGATATTGAAATCCGTACGCCACGTAAATCCTCGAGCACGGCTCGATAAAAGCGCGTCTTTTCGCTCGAAGCCAGCCATCAACGATCAATTCGAAGCTCGCGCAACACCGAACGTACATTTGCAGAATTTGCCAATCTGCCAGTTTCGCCGACGCGAAACGCCACCTAACTCAGATCCTATCGACCCCTCTTCCACTCTCGATCGCGCAAAAATCGCGGAGAGCAACAAACGTCGCGCGTAGGCGTGCCCATGTTTCTGGATCTCGAATTCGCTGGAACTCCCTTTCTTTCTTTCTACAGAATAGAATTCCTCGCTCCTCCATTCTCATTACCGCGGTGTTTACGCGCGAGTACACGCAGATAAGTTTAATTAATAATTTAGGCCGTGACGGTGGGAGGAACTGGCCTTGAAACGAGCGGCCGGCTGAAAGCTTCGTTTTATCGCGGCGCGCGTGCAAGGAGAGCGAGAGCTGGAGAACGGGGAACGAGGAGAGGCGGGCCAGCCGATAAGGCGAGAGCAAGCCGGCCAGGACGAAAACAGGACGCGGCAGGACAAGGAGATTCGTGAAAGGCGCGACCAAGAAAGACCATGGTTTCTTCGCGTGTGTGTTTGCTGCTCGTGGCCATTCACGCGGCTCGCCACTTCAGTCCGGTGGGCCCACTTTATATCGCTTGCGCGCAATTGCGAAATCGCCGGCCACGGGGGTACGAACGTGGCTCCGCTGCGTCCCATACGGTGTGATTATTATTATTGTATTCCGACGTGGCTCGACGCGCGTTCATGCCAGACCTGCGTGTTTCGAAACAATTTTCATTGCCATTCACGTTACGTTTTCAATGCTGTTTCAGAAATAATCTATTTGCAAAATAACGAAATAATATATATATATATATATATATTGCCAAGTATACTTTATAATATATATGTATTGCCAATATACTTTATACTATTAATTACTATAATAATATTATATAATAATAATAGTAATATTATATTATTAATTATTGGTACAAAAGTTAAATTAATTTATTCCCAAAGTTATTTCAGAAATAATCTATTTGCGAACTAACGAAATTATATTGCTAAGCAGTAATATACTTTATATTATTAATTATTATAATAATATTATATAATAATAGTAATATTATATTATTAATTATTGGTACAAAAGTTAAATTAATTTATTGCCAAAGTTATTTCGGAAATAATCTATTTGCGAATTAACGAAATTATATTGCTGAGCAGTAATATACTTTATATTATTAATTATTATAATAATATTATATAATAATAGTAATATTATATTATTAAATATTGGTATAAAAGTTAAATTAATTTATTCCCAAAGTTGTTTCAGAAATAATCTATTTGCAAAATAACGAAATTATATTGCTAGGTAATAATATACTTTATATTATAATAATATTATATTATTAACATTATATTATAATAATATTATATTATTAATTATTGATATAAAAGTTAAATTAATTTATTCCCAATTAAATGATTTATTTGTCACCTCATGAAACAAATTATTTACTATTTGCCAGGATCTTTATTCGTTATTTGATTTTGATAGAAATAACGAGGTGTAACATTGTATAACAATGTTTATATTTACTATTTCTTGTTCTGCGACTATGGCATAGTTACTGCGGCTTGTCTACGGACACAAGTTGAAATGGATATCGCTCGATTTTTCTGACGACCACAGAAGAAATTTAGATATGTTACATGTATTAACAAAACAGGTATTTATAAAATATAATACTACCCTCCCGTCTTTGTCTATTCTCATTTGCAAACTTAACACGTGTTCTCAAATTTTGTCCATTAACGGACCAAATGTTTGAGGACCGAGTCCTATTAAAGCTATTAAAAGCTTGTAACAAATTTCTACCGTGATGATACACACTAATGAATTATTTTGATTTTCATTGATTATTTTTTTTTAGCTGAGTTTCATTGTTATTTATTTTGAATATTATTTTAAAGATAAGTTTTTAATTACGAGGTGAATTAGTTTCGCAATAAGTCAGCTCTTCAATTCATTATTTTCCTAATTATTTTCATAGCTTCAAATTTCTTTAAGTGACCAAATGAACTACGTACCGTTAATTGAAATCCATTATTTACCAAACACTTTATTACATTATTTACCAAAAACATTCGATTTCAAACATTTATTTACAAATTATTATTCGAAATAAATTTCACAACACGATTCTACCTAACCTCTGACAGATTCTGAGAAACGACGAGAGGATCTGTCGATGCATCGAGAAGCCTCAGTTGAAGGTTTACAGTCTCGGTTGAAAGTTTTCATGTTCACCGGGTTATTCAATTAATAAACATTTAGTTCAATATTTCGCTGTATATTACTGTCAATTTCTTTTTTTGGGGGGGGAGGCGAGGCGAATCATTTCTATGATTTTGTATACGCAATATATTAAAATATCGCGAGCAAAGAAATCGTTACTTGCGTATTGGTAGTAGAAGATTTATTTCACTTAAACTTTTGGCTCGTACAGTACGCTTGGATAATACAAGAGAGGGTGGATAAAGATTTCTCAGTCTGATATATTGTGAGAATAATTTAATTTTTGTTTCCTCGTCTCACCATCGTGGAACATATCAAATTTTATAGTGTAGTCGTGTACAGTGTATTCTTGCAGTCGCGTGTGAAAAATTTATTCGCGAATTTTCATTTCATCCTTCCTCCTTGTAACATGATTTTATCTCGCGTTAAGTTGTGAATATATCAAAGTAATTTATTCGGTAATAATTTTACTTCGAAATTTCGATAATCCGCTGGAATAGTACGCAGTGGAGATTATTTTGCAAATAGATCGACAGAGTTTTCTACGCTTTTCTATTTTTACGTAACTAGAACTAAAATTTTATTTCATCCGCTAGTATCTACACCCAATTGCGAATTTCACGTAGTTACGTAAAATATCCATTATACCACTGAAGGTGTTTATAGTTCGTTTCTACGATCGCCATTAACATCTCGATAAAACGAAATCGCGAGACTTGAGACTCGGTCGATCAACTCGACAAGGTTCGCCGACATCTGACGCGTATTTATAAGCGACTCGGTTATATAGAGCAAAAATCCATCTTGACAAACGACTCGACTCTTAACAAACTGACCTAACAGTTTAATAATCCGCGGGCGAGAACATATGTACGTTTTAAGTGTCGCGTAATGTTCGTCACTCGGGAGATTGAAATCTCTCCCGGGTCGGATATTATTATTCCAGCTTGGAAAACGGGTTCCAACGGCGTGGATATTAAACAGGGTTTCGTATGTAAATTTAATTGTATTAGGTAACCCTAACGATGCCCGTGTGCGTTAAACACATGCAATTTGTTCTTATTCGTTGCGCGGCAGGGGAGAGAGGAGAGAAAGAATTAACGAGGCCATTTGTCGTTATATACGAAGTCATTATCCGGTATAAAATTCCCAATAAACGTAAATAAAGTAGTTTGTTTTCGAGCGAGACAGCTCGATTTGACGCTTCTGGTTAGTTATATTTGTGTATATTCGTTGAATAATGCTGCGTTTCGTCGCGACACGATGAATGAAAATCACGAATGATCTTGCGTTTTCATTGGAATTGCACAGGAACGCGCATACGTAAGTAAATGCATCTTGTTTTATTCAAATTTCAGTTTTTCAATTTTTTTTTTTTTTTCTTTCTTTCTTCGCGGAGTTTTATTACTCGAACGTGAAACGATATCAATCGCTTCTTGCGTTGAATTTTAAATTTTCTCACTTGGATGACTTTTTAGTGGATTAAATGAATATAATCAAGTAGCACGAAACTGAATGAACGTTTCATAATTTTATTGCCGATTTTTCCGAATTCCTCTTCGCCTGTTGAAATTGTGAAATTCTGTGATAAACTTTCTATTCGACCTAATATTTCTTCCTAGACGCGCGATCTGATAAGTTGAACGTATTAATAAAATACGCAATTTAATTTCATTTTATAGATCGAGAAGAGAAATCATAAATTATACTTTACACTGTAAATTATGTTGCAAATAAAACGGTAATAATTAACTGCGATGGAGATTCTAATTCAGTCGCATTTAATTCAGTCCCTCGACTCGCGATTGCGTGAACAGTAATTACAAAATCTTTTAATTACCGCGGCCTACACTTTCGATTAAGTTTTACACGAAGTGTGCCTCGTACGTACGCTCAATACAAAAAAAAAAAAATCTTCTTCGTAGAGATATAATATTCGTACATACACGCGTACGTAACATTCATAATATACATACGTATATAATATTTGCATTATATTACTGACATGCATTTTCTTCTTTAAATATTCTCTCGCGTTGCACAAACTATGCACATTTCTCTCAGTATCCACCAACGTTTAATATTCAGTTTTTTCTTTTAATACACAGTTTGTACCTCCTTTATTAAATTCTACATTACGCTGCAAGAGAAACTATCCTTGACAATAATTATTATTACGAGCTTCCAGCGTATACATATAGATGTACGTGTGACTCAAAATTTTTCGATTCCACTTTCAGGTCTCTGTGCTCGGCTTTCGTCGCTTGCAATAATTTTCAAGGATATACGTACGTGGGAAAATTATTTCCTCGACGCGCTAAAGAAAACATGACCATAATGTCAACTTGGCATTCGCTTCAATACTCGAAATAATTTTTAGAATTTAATATTGGCGAAACGAACGGCGCGAAGTTTCACGATTCAGCGGCAGCGCGTTTCGTTTGTCATACGATGCATGCATTATCTCGTAATTAACGGAGCAACGGTGGGATGAAAATTTGTTAAGGTGTCGCGATAATTAATCGCAGCGGAAACTGAATCGTTTCCATTTTCATCACGCGAGACGTTTATGTATTTTGTAATAATTCGCGGGGAAAATGAAAAGGCGTAATACTAGCTTGCCAAATGTTGTTACGTTTCTCCTTTCTTGTTTTTCGTTCACTTTTGGCGTAATACTAGCTTGCCAAATGTTGTTACATTTCTCCTTTCTTGTTTTTCGTTCACTTTTGTCGTCGAGACAAAATGCGTGCGAAATGCTTCCTACCTAGTACAATTTAGGGTGAAGTGAATGAAAAGTTTATATTGTCTAATTGAAGAGTATCTGGTTGATGTAGGTATTTATAAATTATATATTCATTAACGTATATACATATTTACCTGGTGAGTAAATTATCATCGTTCGAGGGTTAAAGTGTTTCGTGCTGCTTGATTTAACGGATAATTTATAACGTTTCATTATGTTTTTTTTTTTTTTTTTACAGATTAAATTCCTTAAACTGATGTAATAAAATATATAATAATTAAATTTTAAGAGAGGCAGAGAAGTTACAAATTTTCGTATTACAGATATATCATAATTATTATTATACATCTTCATTTCAGTCAATGAATAAATTACCATCGTTATGATGATTAAAGTGTGTTAAACTGCTTGATTTGATTCGTAATTTATAATTTTAATATAATGTTACTTTTCTTATTTTATTATCTCTTTTCACAAGTCAGACTCGTTGTAATTATCAAGAAATATTATTAAAAAGAGTACTTAAGTTTTAATTTATCCATAAACACGTCAATTAGATGTTCTTCAAACATAATATCATGCAAATTAATTCAATTAAAAAACTGAAATAGGTTATTGAGTAAATCGAGCCAGTGTAAAATTACTCGTTATCCAAGGCATAGAAATTAGGGTACGATATTAATGAATATGTATCCCTTCATTCTTGTCGATGTATCTTTGCGAATATCATCTCGTCTTCCTTCTCTCTTCTTATCGTTTCTCAAGCTTTTTGCTTGTCGCGAGTCGAAACCACGACGACGACGTTGTCCGTTCGATTATGTAAATCTCGACAGGCAGGGGAAACCAGAAAATTTGACTTGTCCTGCGCGAACGTGACACATCAGAAAGACGTTCAAGGCGCACCTACATATTATATACAGGGTGTTTCGTAACTTGTGGGACCCACTTCGGGAGCTGATTGTACGCCTAAAAATAATGAAAAAAAGTCATATAAATATATGCCCTATCTGTCTTCGTTTATGAGATATAATGAATTTTCTGTTTTAATTTTACAAAAGATGCTCAAAATGACCAGCTTGCATTTGAAGACAAGCCTGCACGCCTCTTGTCATTGATCTGGTTACTCTCTCTATCGTTCCTGGTGTTTCTCGAATTTGTCGGAAGCCTTGCTCCATTCTATTTCGTAGTATTTCAACATTTTCAATCGATGTTGCGTGTACAATAGATTTTAAATGTCCCTACAAATGAAAATCCAATGGATTCAAATCCGGAGAACGAGCAGGCCATGCAATAGGACCTCTACGACCAATCCATTTATTTGCAAAGTGTTGATTGAAAAATTGCCTAGCCACTCGGCTAAAATGCAGCGGAGCTCCATCATGCATAAACCGCATACGAAGTCTAATATCGACTGGAACTTCCTCTGATATTTCGTGTAAACGCGTATTCAAAAAATCAACGTACTTTGTGCCTGTTAGTTTCCCATCAAGAAAAAAAGGTCCAATTAAAAAATTTATCAATTATTCCTGCCCATAAGTTTCAACTAAACTGGTGTTGATGTCTTGAATAACACGTGGGTTTTCTTCATCCCAATTGTGATTATTATGAAAATTAAATATACCATCTCCGGTAAAACTAGCTTACTAGAGTTTGCTCTGTTTATAAAATTCATTATATCTTGTAAATGAAAACAGATAGGACATATATTCATATGACTCTTTTTCATTATTTTTGGGCGTACAATCAGCTCCCGAAGTGGGTCCCACAAGTTACGAAACACCCTGTATAATAATCGTCGTGGAGAGAATATGAATGAAAGTCATTAAAACGACGTTCGTGACGATCAGTAAATTCGTTTAAATCTCTTCTGATGAAAGAGATATTTTTTGTGTGTTCAAGTTCACGCTGCGAAACATTGGTGTTCGACGAACTGTTAATTACGCAAAGAGAGAACAAAACAGTGACAACTTGTGACAAGAATCAGACATTTCGTGATTAAATTTTAGTATTTCACAAACTTCGAATCATGAATTTAAATTTTCACGTTTGCGAATTTAATTATTAAGTTTTTAAATTTAATTATTAAGTTTTAAATTTTGATGTTTCAGTAAAAATATGCGAACATTTCCACCGTTTCTGCGTTAAATGCTTGGATAAATAAATACTGCTTACTTAGTTTAATTTAACAATCGACGAAAAATAAATCGCACGATACAACCGATTAAGGAGAAAGGGAGACGACCGATACTTCAGTCTCTATAATCCGACGATCTTTTACGACGTTGTCCGACGTCAACGGAGCTTGATACGCATCGGACAGGATCGTTAATGTCGCTGCTCGCCGCTGTCAAGTGTACGGAGAGTCGACGAAAATCGTGGCGGATCAAGAGTGTTCGAGGCTGCTGCCTTCAAACCGGCGCTCGGGCTCCTCTCGTTTGCGTAATTCGATCAAGGAAAGCAGGACTGGACCGATAATGAAAGCTTCACGCAAGGGAACGCGAACTCAATTTCGTAGGCGCGCGCTGACAGCGTAATTACCGAGCGTTACGTCCATCAGCGAAATGACAATCGAGGTTTGCCCCGAGCAGTGACCATTTCGGCGAATCGCTTGCCACGAAGCACGCCGATCGGTGATTCGGTCCCCTTGGAAAACGAACTTTTCAAATTTCATTTCCAAGCTTTCGCGGAGTCGGATGTGTTAATTCTGCGGGAACAGATTGTTGGATTGGGGAGTTTCCACGCATTTGTGTGTATAAAATGTTTAAAGTGTAATATAGATATATAGATTTAATTTATTTATTACATTATTAATTTATATGTATATATATAAATATATGTAAATTATATTTAAAATTATTAATTTAATTTTTTAGTATATATATATATATATATATATAATTATACTGTAATATAAATATTAAAAGTGTAATATTCAATAGGTAAAGTAATTTCGTGTTATATTAGGTTTAATTTTGTGTCTAGGTTAGGTTTCATATTAGGTTCTTAATTATTTTTATAAAAATGTGAAATTCCATAGTGCAAACATGATGACTATTCTTTGAAAGGATATGATATTAGATTATTATATAGCTTTACATAATTACACTATAATATTGATATTAGAAGTGCATTATTTAATAGGTAAAATAATCTTGTGCCTAGGTTCTTGATTATTTTTATAAAAATATGAAATTGCATAATATAAATGATGACTATTCTTCGAAAGGATATGATATTAGATTATTATATTTGTATATAGATATTCGTATTGTAATATCATATCAGATATAATAATATGTAATAATATATAATAATAACAATATATAATAATATTATTGTGAAATTGAAAAGAACTGTTGATCGAACGAACAATCTGTACAAAACTGTACTCGAACAAGTCCAAAAGACTTTTATTTTTGTAATCGTAGAAATCTCGGTATTTATTCGTCCAATTAAATCGCCAATAACTCATCGGAAGAGAAAGGACGCAAGCAGATCGCGGATTAGACACGTCGCGGATTAACATTCTTCGACTGCGAGGCATTGTTCGCCTCAAACGTAAAGCCGTTTCGTTTCGACCTCGAAGACTTACAATCCGAACGAAACCAAAATATATTTAAGGATATCCGCGAGAGGAGAAAAGAAACGTTTCCATGGGGGCCACTTTGATCGGACAAACTTTTGCAAGTGTAAATCTCGCGCCGGTCCATTAAACGCGATGACCGGGTGAAATGAAATTTGCGATCGGTATATCTTTTTCTCTCTTCCGTTGGTCATTCTGCGCGCGAGATTTAGCAAACGATAAGAAGATTGTCCGTGGCCATCACGACGCTATTCCGAGAAATTAACGATGACGTTTCGCGTATCTTTCTCCGTGTATGGCACTTTGTATAAATGCGCGTGCCACATAAGACGAAGTGCACGCGAATTTATAGGCGGATAAGTACAAAATTGTCGTTTCATATTCCCGCACGTTTGTTTCATCGTTCTAGGCCGAATGACACTTTTTCTATTTTTCTGGTGATAACGAATATTTCAAGTTTGAAGAGAAAATGTTCCAACTGGCAATTCACGCGTAATTTTTTAGTTTAACTTCGTGTTGAACATTCCTTCAAAATATTATAAATCGTTTTTGTCTGATGAAACATGACAGAGCAAAGGACGAAAATTTGAATATCACGGTAGAGTTATTTTTTCTTCCATCTATGTGTATACACTCCTCGTATTTGACGTTAATCTCTCTACACGTAACACTGATAAAATATTGACACGATGAGTCAGAATTTTTTCCCCATTCATCGGTATTAATCATACTTCTGCTAATGTTATTTATAATTTTTACAAATGCTGATTGTAAGTTTCAGTCACTTTAGAAAATTCAGAATACAAAATAAGAAATGATATTTTTCATGATTGCAGATATAAAAATTCAAGAATATAATATCATAGCGGAATATGTATTATACGATCGTCAAAAGTTTTCAATCAGAGTGAAATTCTGATCATATAAATCTGATCGTAAAGTGTACAAAAATTGTGAAAATTCAATTTAAATTCTATATTAATTTCCTTTCAAGAAATTTAAAAGCGTTGCACTTATTTGACAAAATTTTGAACTTTACAATACGCTATAATAAAATGGTATTTTCTTAGCTAAGAAAAAACTTCTAGCAACCATTGTAATTTTCATCGATAGTCTCAAAAATAATATCTTCCTTGTGATTTTACATTTGAATGATATTATATTTTACAAAATTCTATTCGTGACAGCAATTCCATTTATGTGACAACATTCTCAACTTTAAAAATTTCTTATCTCAACAGTGTATTATAATAAAAGAATATCTCCGTAGTCATCGTAGTTTTATCGAAAATTCTTTCCTTTTAACGATCATGTTCAGCAATAGTTGCTCACACTGGTATTTAAACTATTACAATTTCGTAAAACAAAATTGTTTGAAAGTTTCTGAAGCTTCTACTTTCAAAATATGTCAAATAATTAACTATTTTAGAATAAATATTAAATATTAAATATTTTAGAATAAATATTAAATATTAACTATTTTAGAATAAATATTAAATATTAAATATTTTAGAATTAATATTAAATATATTAAATTCAAATTCGAAGACTGAAAACCTCCAAAACTCGATGCACGACTTGTTTCTCGCCAAGCTTAGACTAGAATATAAAATTCATGGAAACGTAATTAACGTCTTCGTCTTCGTTGTTTGAAAAACTGTGCATTTCCAAAGCAAGTTTTCACGCGGTAAATTACGAGTGGCAAGAATCCAGCCAGGCGAATACACGATCGAGCAAATAGCTAGAGGATCGATGCACGTGTGTGGCTCGGAGCGATTAAATGGAAAGTAGCGAGGCGATCAGCAGCCGGGTAATGATCTTCGGTTAGGTCGCTCGCCTCTTCTTCTCGATACGACCGTCGAGGAAACCCGGCAACGATCAGCGGAAGACAGAGCGATTTCCCAGCGAGCTCGCCTTTTCCAGGCAAATTCTTTCTTTCCGGCGACCGGCCGATCCATCGACGTCCAAGCATTAACGAGAGAAAATTTATCACGTGACCCAAATATGTACTTCCTACTTCTGCTCTTGCGAGTCACTTGCCGGGCGAGTGTTCTTGGCACGATTTATTTATTTTCTTTCTTCTCCTCCCACAGGCAATCTTTGATTTTTCTTTTTTTTTGTGTGTGTAATTTTGGTGTACTTTTTGAGTGATTTTTTTGATACGCACAGACGTATAAACGAAAAAGCACGATACGATTCGACTCAAACAGCAAGTTTGATACAATAATTAGGATTCTTTGGACAGTGTGAATCTTGAATTTGAATGTCTTGTATGTCTGAACGTACGTCAAATTATGCTCGCGGTATTCCATTCGATTGAGGAACTCTGTGTGAGTTTGAATTTTGAGCTTGTAAATTGAAGATTAAAAGTCGATTTCGATATTTTGCTGTAACTGACAATGATCGAGCTAACGAATAATTATTTTGTCACAAATTATAAATGAATTTTCCAACTAGAGCAAATGTATTTTCCTTGAGAAACTCATTGTTTCAACGCGTTTGAATCGACGTGTCGGCTCAAAAAAGGAAAACTGTGAAATGCGAACACAGGTCGGAAAGGACCTGACACGGATGACCGAGAGTTATGTATGAAAATTGAAGAGACAATCGATAAAATATTAATTACGTATGTAGATTCGAATATATCAAATTTATACACCATGATATATCAGCTCTCTTCTTCGAAATACAAAAACTATCCAAGCCTAATCCAAAACTATCCAAAACTAATTCAAG
Source organism: Frieseomelitta varia (assembly GCF_011392965.1). Taxonomy (NCBI): domain Eukaryota; kingdom Metazoa; phylum Arthropoda; class Insecta; order Hymenoptera; family Apidae; genus Frieseomelitta; species Frieseomelitta varia. The sequence goes on along the minus strand of NW_025110608.1, from coordinate 519,674 downwards.
CCAAGAAGAGACAGGAGAAAAATTTGACAAAAGCATAAGAATTGCAGTAAATAATAATAATGGACAGAGTTGATATTAAAATCTTGATCTTTGTGAATGGAGAAAGAACAAATGACGAGCAGTCATACAAAAGATCATAAATCAAAAGAAAATCCGACAAAAGATAATCGAGAATTATCTAGGAAAATTGAAAAAATACTCGAAAACGTACCGAGAGATTAATTACGTAGATTCGAATATATCAAGTTTAGTATTATTCAGAAACTTGAAAATTTGAAATACAGTAAATAGTGATGGACAGAGTTGATATTAATATATTATTAGTATGCATAATTAATATATTAATATATTATTAATAATATTAGTAATTAATATATTATTATCAGTATATATGATATTAGTTGATATTAATAAAATCTTGATCGAGTCTTTGTGAATCGAAGAAGAACAATATGCAAAATTAATATATTAATATATTATTAATAATATTAGTATTATTAATAATATATGATATTAATTGATATTAATAAAATCTTGATCGAATCTTTGTGAATCGAAGAAGAACAATGTGTATAATTAATATATTAATATACTATTAATAATATTAGTAATTAATATATTATTATTAGTATATATGATATTAGTTGATATTAATAAAATATTGATCGAATCTTTGTGAATCGAAGAAGAGCAATGTGTATAATTAATATATTAATATACTATTCATAATATTAATAATTAATATATTATTATCAGTATATATGATATTAGTTAATATTAATAAAATCTTGATCGAATCTTTGTGAATCGAAGAAGAGCAATGTGTATAATTAATATATTAATAATTAATATATTATTATCAGTATATATGATATTAGTTGATATTAATAAAATCTTGATCGAGTCTTTGTGAATCGAAGAAGAACAATATGCAAAATTAATATATTAATATATTATTAATAATATTAGTATTATTAATAATATATGATATTAATTGATATTAATAAAATCTTGATCGAATCTTTGTGAATCGAAGAAGAACAATGTGTATAATTAATATATTAATATACTATTAATAATATTAGTAATTAATATATTATTATTAGTATATATGATATTAGTTGATATTAATAAAATATTGATCGAATCTTTGTGAATCGAAGAAGAGCAATGTGTATAATTAATATATTAATATACTATTAATAATATTAATAATTAATATATTATTATCAGTATATATGATATTAGTTAATATTAATAAAATCTTGATCGAATCTTTGTGACTCGAGGAAGAACAGTATGTATAATTAATATATTAATAATTAATATATTATTATCAGTATATATGATATTAGTTGATATTAATAAAATCTCGATCGAATCTTTGTGAATCGAGGAAGAACAATTGTATAGAGGAGGGAAAAAGGAAGGTGAACGAAAGGTGTGGGACGACGAAGCGGGGAAATGAAACCGATAAGGCGATTCGAGGCTAACCTTCGCGGCGGAGAAAGAGAAAAGTGAATTGGGGCAAAGGTCTCTGACATCGTGGCTGGCCGTGGGAGAGGAACAGGCCTCAGAGAAGTGGTATGACCGGCTGTTAGAGGAGAGACAGCAAGAGAGAGAGAGAGAGAGAGAGAGAGAGAGATGGAGGGAGATAACTGTTTAAGATCGAAAGTGCTTTTACGCGAAGACACCTGTTGGATGATCTTCGCGTCGACTTCGCGTCGACTTCGCGTCTCCTCGCTCCGTGATTTCAGAATAAATGCTCCTCCACTTTCGTCCCAACTTTATTTCTGTGACAGAGAAAGAGAGAGAAAGAGAAAGAAAGAGAGAGAGAGAGAGAGAGAGAGAGATGGTTGATTTATGGCGAAGTTTAATGATATGCAGATTGGATTTCTTTTTTGATTTGAATCTTGCAGCGTGTTTTTAGAGATGATTGTTGAAATAATTGCTCCCGGGAATGTATTTGAAATTTTAGAAACTGAATTAAATTACATTTCGCTCTTTTTTTTCTTCCGTGAGAGTATACCTTATGTTATGACGAAGTCACCTGACAAAAATCTCTAGAAAATCTAGAGGTATAATATAGTCGATCGTAGAGACTAACTGTAAAATTGTCGAGTTCCATTCTCTCGGATTATTTTGCCAAGAAACTGGCAAAAAAGGAAAAGAAGAAGAAACGTAGACAGAAGTGTCGGGCATCTTTAAGCGGTTCCTTAAATCCAGGTGTCCTCAATTTGCGAAACCTGTTGCATTCGCAACCAGTTTCAACGATTTTTAACGCGCGACGTTCCTAGAAGCCTTCAGCAGACAGACGTGTGCCAATTCTTTCGTGATCACGTTCTATGACACTCGTACAAATTTCCACGAATATCAATTGATCATCGAAAATTGAATTGAATCAGCTCGCAACCGGGAGTATCGAAGCTGCTAGCCAAGAACGCTGATATTAAGTTATCCCGCTGAGGATCGAGATGTTTCCTCGCGACGTTGACGTATTCATACGAACGGAGACGACGAATCGTTGAATTTCAATTCGAACCGGTTTCTTTAGCAAACCGAGGGACGAACAGCCACGAGAAAGCATACGAAATGGCCCTATAATCCTAATGAAATTGTAAAAAAATATCCGGCGTGAATTATTGTCAATAAATATGCAGGATTTCGTCGAAGGTGAACCAGACGTCCTCGACGCGTAGAAAAATTCACGGAATTCGAAGGCGAATTCTTAAATCGCGCGTCTACGTATAAAGTGTTAACCTTTGTTGAAATTCTAACCAACTGAGGAATTTCTATCTGGAACTGGTAATTTACGTTTCTTCCGTGACAATTTCCTTAATTAACCAGTCGATATTTGTAATCAGATTTCAGTCATTGATCTTGCTGAAAAGTATGTGAATATCTTTAATCAGATAAAATGGAAAATTGAAGAATAATGTAAAAATTCAAAGTATTCATCAGTCAAAAGGAATCGAGTATTATTATTAAGGCTTGCACCTCGAGAGAGTATAATATAATTTTTGATATCCAAGAGAAGAATCTCTTCGTTCACAAACGAGATTGGCGTTGGAGCATGATCGTTCGTCCATCTGAAAATGTGTCTATAAATAAAATCGTTTCGTTATCCTTGAAACTGAATTAATTCGTCGCGATCCCTCGAAGATTTCATTGATTAATTAAAAAAATACACGATTGTAACACAGTTATGGATCATAGTCGGATAATTCGTGTAAGAAAGACGGATCAATTTTTTTTTTTTTTCTTTAACGACGTTACGTAAATCATTATTGCGATAAAAAGGAATCGTTATTATATACATACACGCGTTGCACGCAATTAAAAGAAATAACAAAGAAATCACTGTTTTATTTTATTTATCCTTTGCAAGATCAGGCGATCAGTACTCGGTGACAAAACGTTTCAACGATGTGTATTTAATTTGAAAGTGGAAATGGTTGTCTCGAAAGTTATATCGCTAGGAAATTGAGTCGTGAGCCAGACCAGGTTCCGTTTTGAAACGAGCTGTAGGCATCGCGCCACCAACGTCGGTGTGTCATAAAATCACGGCTAACGAGTAGCTCCGGCAGGTGTTCCCGGAAACATGTAAATAATGTTATTCAGAATGCAGCGCGAATGCACGACGTTGCATAAGAGCAGTTTCGCTAGCGATACCGGCGCCATGGATATTCAGTCGAGGCGATAATCGACCGAGCTCACTTCAGGCCGCAATAAACACGCTGTAAATATTTTATCGGCTTGAAGAATCATGCTGATTCGGCGAAGATAATTCGAATTTAAGTAACGCGTATCGAACCGAGTGTTTTTCGTCCTTCTATCATATTTTGAAGAACTACCAAGATGAAAATTCTTCGTTCCAGTCATTCCAGATTGACTCTGCTTAATTAATCAAATTCAACGTCAATTATAATAATCAAAACCTACATGGTTTTAATTATTATAATAATTAGAAGAAAAATTATAATAAGAGAAATTATAATTATTGTAATAATTAGAAGGAAAATTATAATATACAGAAATTATAATATAAGAGAAATTATAATTATTATAACAGTTAGAAGAAAAATTATAATATATAGAAATTATAATATATAGAAATTATAATATAAGAAAAATTATAATTATTATAATAATTAGAAGAAAAATTATAACATATAGAAATTATAATATAAGAAAAATTATAATTATTATAATAATTAGAAGAAAAATTATAACATATAAAAATTATAATATAGGAGAAATTATAATTATTACAATAATTAGAAGAAAAATTAAACAATATTTTGACAAGTTTATTATTTTTGGCGTTGATCCAACGCTCCGTAAATTAACTGTAAACAGTATCAGTATTAAATCTAAACTTGTATCAGTATTAAATCTAAATTTCCTCTTCGAAGCTAGATTCTGAAATTGAACAAAAATAGCGAGGATCTCACTTTTCAAGCCGAAGTCATTTCGACTTCTAGCGTTGATCCAACATCTTACGAATTATCGGACTTCGAACTTCGTCGTATCGGTATTAAATTAACAGTTTCTCACCGAGACACGAACGTTGAATCAAGAAGATTCGCGAAGATCGCGATAATGTTTGTTCGAGATCGATAAATTCGTATTCGTTTTTCACAAAGAGAGAGAGACTCGCGGCCAGTGTTTCAGGCGATTCACGTCGTTCGCCGATGACCATTGAAGCAGCGGCGATACATTGTACAATAAATCCCAACGAAATCCCCGATGCGTGTGCAGCGAATGCGATAAATAACAGCTTTAGAAAGCATTATGGACGTGGTCGTGTTCGGCTAAGTTCTCGATTTCCATTCACTGTCCACGCTTGATATTCCCGAGGAGAGCGCGAGGAGAGCTCGGATTATCTTTCTTCTTTCTTCCTCTTCTTTTTTTTTTTTTCTTTCATTTTTCTTTTCATTTTCCACTCGTCCGGGTCTCAGGTGACCGATCTTCAGGGAGAGTTAAAAAGATCGTACGATGCCCGTGGAATATTCACGTTCGTGCATTTCGCTGTTTCGCTTCCATGCACGTCCCTTCTTTCATCTCCAACCGGAATACGTTGACCTTTGGAAGGATCTGACATTTTTTTTTTTTTTATCAAGAATACGAAGTACAGAGAAAGATCGAATTATTCGAAGTTCGGGCCTCGCTATTAATAACTAATTAATTTGAAATTTCAGGCTATTTTATTTCGAAAATTTTGGGCGTGTCAGTATTATTTCTCTGCTTTGTGTTGTAAAGATTTTAATTAAAATTTTCCGCAGATCCGGGATTTTTGTTATATATTATTTTGATTCTAGAATTTTATAAAAACAGTAGTTTCAAGTTTATATATATATTTCTTTTATGCGATGTTAAAAATTTTTCATCCGAATTTGAATTTCAGTACTTTTACAGGATAACTGCGGAATTTTTCTGCCTTCGCGCTGAATAATTTATTCTTCGCTCAAATTTCTCTCCTGGCAAATAAAAGAATCGAATTTTTATTAGCATTTGATGATGAAACGAAACCTTTTCATTGTTCAATTTCGTGAAAGTTAATTAAGGAAAGTGGTACGTAATTAATTTTTACAAGTGTCGGATATTTGGTGAAAGCAAGGTTAATGGAAGGAAACAAAGTTTGTTTGAAGTGCCACACGTGTGTTACTCCGAGTCGTTTGAAAGTGTGCGTGTGTGTTAAGAACGTCGATGTTATTATTCCAGTATTTCCGCGGCCAGTAATTAAAATTATTTTTTTTTCTCCAAATGAAAGTGCTTTTGCAAGTCGTTTTACAGTTATCGTAAATATTATTTTCCACTGCTTGTCATTATTTTAAAATGTTGTTTTACGTAATTTCACCTTTTCCTCGTTTTCTCTTTCAACAAACAATATACGATAATTTACGTACGTGCAAGTGTTACGAATAATTTTGCACTTTGAAAGAAATAGTTACTTGTATCGTTTTAATACAAAAATTGCCAACTAAAATGTATTTAAATGAAAAATCTTGGATTCATTTTCCGATGTCATTACGATGCTTAAAAAAGAATTCGATACTTAATATAAAAAGTTCCAAAGCGGTAATTGGATATTTTTAGCAAACATCTTGCGAATTAAAAATTTTAAACGAGGCATACTCGAGAAGCATCAGAATGTTGAGACACAATGTTTGTTGCGAAATGACAGACGATACATTATTCATTAACAAATTACGTTTTCAAACATAAATATGTATAAGAGACATTACACATGCGGAATGAACTAATTGATTTTCACGACTTATCGCGTTTCCTACTTCTTGCTTGTCTCTTCCAACTGCGAGTATACGTTTACGAAATTAGCCTTATGAATTAATTTCGCTACGCGTTGCACAAACAAGTGTGTCGGTCTTGAAGGATTGTTGACCTTGTTATCGCTCCGACACCTGTGTAATTAACGATGCAATCTATGTATCTGCCGTAGTGTAGTCGAAACGAGCGACATCGTGAAAACCGACGACACGACAGATATGCAGGTTTTATCTGCTTAAAAGCAAGCGTGTACAACGAAATTCACTGAATATATTATGCAGTCGTATCGTTCACATTAAGTCTTTACGCTTTTCCCTCCTTATCTTCGTGAGTTTGAAAATTTGAATTTCCCTAGTTTCCTAGTTTGCAGTTAAATTTCTCAAATTCTCAAGCTGAACATTTTCCATTTAAAAATTCTGTCAGTCGCTCCTCTTCTGTTAAATTTTAATTTAAAAATTTCATTTCAAAGTTCCCAATTTCTGTTTTATATATTGTCCAGGTTAGCTCTTTCCTCCTTGTCTTTGTAAGTATAAAAATTTGTATTTTCTAACTTCTTATTTTGCAGTCAAACTTCTTTCAAGATGAACATTTTCTATTTAAAAAAATTCTGCATTCCTATTCGGTAACAATTTCCATTTAAAAATTTTATTTTTATTCTGTTTTATATATCGTTCGCTTTCTTCGTAAATTTTAAAATTTATATTTCCCAATTTCGTAGTTGAATTTCTTACGTTTCCAGGCTGAACAATTTCCAATTAAAAATTCTTTGTTTTTATTCTACAACAAAACTTCTTAATTTCTCGATTTCTGTTCTAATAATCCGAGTTAAAGAAATATACAAATTTTTACGACCAATAACGCTGTTTCAACGGTATCGCCGCAACATTTAATATTATTCAGATAAGGATTGTCGAAGTTTGAATAAATATCACGAAAGTTTGCATACGAGACAGATGGAAGTTTGAAACAAAAAAAAAAAAAAAAAAGAAACATTCCACCTGAGAGTTACTGGAGGTAACATTAACTCACATGTAACTTAACAGATAACAGCGTTCTGAGTGCATAAACGACAAATATGATGATCAAACTTGCTGATAACATTTGAAATAACTAAATCAAGGATAACCACCGGTAGATTGCGATTAATTTATTCGACTCGTTGGAATTTATTCAGAAACCAACTGTCTCACTATTACATCACAAACCACGAGCATTTTGCCAGTTCGATTAGCTCTTAGTCTGTCTTAAACAATGTCTGTTTGCATTAAATCAATCTAAATACGTTTATCCTTCTATTTCAAGGAATTAATGAGATCTTCACATCAAATTTCTGCACAAAATATTGGTAATTTACGAATATCAATCTTTCTCTTTTCTCGACGAAACAAATATTTCTTCGATCTTCAAAAATATTTCTTCACGAAAGTTGTCGAAATGTAAGACAGATCGAATTAATCGTGACTGCATGAGGTCAAATGTAAAATCAATAAATTGTAACGCACAATTTTCTCTCTCTCTCTCAAATTATTCTCCACAATTTGCAGAATTATTTATGAAGCTCGCTTGATCGAAATTTCCCAATTATCTTTCCAATCGTGTAATTATTTCCTCGTACGAGAGCCTACAATTACAAAGGAGACGCATAAAAATCAATAAGAAAGTACTGCTCGAAGCGTGCCCCCAATACTGTCTCGTCGTTACCCCCAGAAAGGAAATTTCATTTCGAGCGTATTATCTGTCACATTACTCTTACACTGACAATCGTTAATTGTTGCTTCGCCGTGAGTGTCGTAAATTAGACAATGTATTATGCATCGCTCACGCTTAACGACTGTCGTTATCTGCGAAATGGGCAATGTGAAAGATGACCCGCCTGCGGGGAGAGTATGGTTGCATTCGACACACGAACCCTTGACCGATTCAATTTTAGGTCGCGACACCCGCATCGATTGCGTCGTAACGTCACTTTGTTTACTTATTTCTGGGATAACACACACACACACACACACACACGCATGCATGCACGCACGAGGTTGATTAAATAAGAGAACGATGAAGGTAGTGTCGATTAATTGGGCAATAAACAATGAGTTATGGTCTCTGTGACATAAACTTGAGCGAACGGCAATAATCGCGACATGGCAAGAGTGGACGCGATAATGAAGTTTCATGGTAATCGTTGATCATTGAGCTGTTACACATTTAATTGATGTGTCGCGTGTTTGTGTAAATCTTAATTGATCCTCGAGTACCGTAGATATTGAAGAGCTTCGCAGAAGATCAAGTGTCGTAGATAGAAGTTTCGCAATAATTAATTGGTCGTCAAACTATTGATTATCGATATCTAGTTGAATTCAATATGCACGTGTAAATCTATTAATTAATTAACTTCGAAGTGTTACGGATATCGAAACTTGAAAAACTGCTATGGATTGCACAGATCAATCGAGTAGAACCATTTGAACCTCTTGCGCTGGAGTGACATGCCATGCACGTCGAAGAATTTTTCATTCCAAAATTGTAGTATTTCCTCGGTTTCAAGTATGTTTTAAGTAAAACGAAAATAGGCAAAAGGAGTGATAAATTTATTACTTATCAATAATTTCTATCCAGCGATGTCATAAAGAAAAGCGACGAATTACTGTATACGGTTTGGTCACTCGTTATGGTCCGCAATCGTATTGCCAGCGCAAGTGGTTAAGAAAGAAAAAAATTAACGACCTAGTTTGGTTCCTTAAAGAAGCTAATTTACGAGTGCAAAAATCATTAATATATAAATCAGAACGATTGGCAAAGAATATCCATAGTGGAAATATCTAAAGAAAAAAATAAACGGAAAAGATCACGAGCATTTGTAATACATTCGTGTAATACATTCACTCAAAATTACGTAAAATGTGTGTCCATTTGATTACATCATATTCAATCAATTCCAAAATCAACTTGGATCTCGCCAAAACAATTGTGAAACAGTATGTAAATAGTTAAAACGCGGAACAAGCACGGGTCAGAATTTTCGATCCTTCGAAAATTGGTCGACCCGTCAACGTCGAGGCCACGATTGATCCAGCGATGGCGCGTGAAACTTGCCTTCTGAAAATGTTAGAGAGGTTGATCCGCGGTTGATTGACGAGACAGCGGGACCGACAGGAAGTTTAGGAATCGTTTCCCTTCTATTTGGCCGCGGGGAGGCGATTCGTAGCCGTCAAGAAGCGACTTGCATCTTAACGTGACGCGGCGCGAGAAACCGAGCGAAATGTCAGGCCGGGGAATTTACATTTCCTAAATGCCACTGCGTGAAATCGGCTTCGGTTCGCGGAATTCATCGGTTCGCTCGATCGAAAGTTACCTTTTTCCCCCCTCCCTTTCTTTACTATTCTCTTTTCTTTTTTTTTTAAATCGCGTTAAATTTTCAAACGTGAAACTCTCCGTGTAACTGAATTTTTAAGCGAATTTTTGCGAAGAATGTGGTGATGCGCATGCGATATGCAAATAATATTTAAAGTGAAATTGTTCAGAGTAAAGTAATATACAAGGCACTTGACATATAAATGAAAATAAAATATAATAAAAATACAAAGTGAATGTAATATAATTAAATACGAAATAATAAGATTAAATATATGTAATTATATAATATATAATATATATTAATTATATTGTAATATTAATTACACTGCGTATTAATTATATCTTATCTGTCTTATCTATTTTATATAATATAATTAAAATTCATATGATATGATTACATTAAAATATAAATGAAAATCTAATAAAGCATTCAATATTTAGTAAGTAAAATAATTCAGTCGATTGTTAATTAATCTTGAAGTTATTTCCGTCAATGATTAATTAATCAATCTTGAAATTATTTCTGCGAATTATTATTTAGTCCGTGAAATTTTAAAATTTGTAAATTGCTGAATTTTATGACGTGTATTACATATTGAATTTTCTAATTATGAGTGCATAAAAATCCGCAGTCATTGACATCACGCGAACTACATTTATGCAAAATTTCAAATTTTCTCGAATTTTCAGATTTTATATTTCGTCGGTAGTAATAAAATTTTGAATAGAAAATATTTACAATCACTGTTTACAATATCTACAATCAAGTGTGCAAACTGGATGTAACAAATCGTAATTTATATTATATTAATTATTACAGTCCGCTGATAGGCATTCAGGTGTTGCGATAAAGTGAGATTATGTTCGCTGCTATCAAATTTATGATATTCGTAAATGGATGGAAACAAATAGATATCGATGATCATAAACAAAACACTTGGTAGTATTATTATCACGATTCATAAATAATAACGAAGAAAACATAGAGTTATAATTACACATGATATGTTCAATTTAAAAAATTTTTTAAAATATTAGCTTGTTGAAATTTTTCTCAATGCTTAATGCACATTATTTTAAACACACTACATTTAACAATTTCACTTGGACAAAAATCGGAATATCTCGTTGCTGATGCATAGTGTTGAAAATAACAATCGATGGATAATTTTGAAGATAATTGTCAAAGATCTTAGAAAACCTAGAATTCTAATATGAAATGCAGACAATAGTTTAGATAAAATTTTGTTATCCGCGCGAATGAAAATATAAATTGCGTATAAATTGAATAAATATTTCGAAACGTAGATTTCAAATTTATTTTTAAATAACTGATCGAATCGAACATTTCGCCAAATTTATGATGACTCAATTTACGTGTTACGAGTTGTTTAATCCATTTCTTTATATAGTATACTTCTTATGTAACAAAACACATATAAAATCTGTCAATTTCTGAATGTCAATGTACAAAAATTTATCGACAAATATAATACAAATATAATTTAAGACGCAAGTAACAGTACTTAATATAACGGGAAACAAAATATCTCCTAATTAATTTAAACGATCAATAAGGATACCACTGTAATTTGTCGCGACAATTTTGCAGTTAATTTAAAAGAAATCGATAACGAAGACTTAATTAAGGGGACACCAGATGAACGAGAAATCAGAAACGTTATCTTAAAGTGAATTTTGGAAGCAAGTCCGAAGAGGCCGCAGCTGCTGAGATAATTTCGATGATGGGAGACACGTGAGGAACAGTTGCAGCCTCAAACTGCCAATAATGATTACCTTCCACCCGATAACTTTATTCCAGCCTGTTATTACGAGCAATTTTTTCGGCGCAAGTCTCACGATATCGCCTAAAGATTCCGCCTTTTCGTTCGCGAGCTGCATACCCGTTTGAAATATATCCCGGATTTGGAAATAACGTGGCCGATACGGTTGGATTTAAAAAAGAAGAAAAAAAGATAACTTGAAGCAAACGTTCGAGCTACTTCGTTGAAATTTCAATGAAACACGCTGAAATGATCATTTGAAAATCTGTCGAGCTTCGATTATCTCAATATAAATACGTTTTCGATACATAACGATGAGAAGCTCTCTTTTCTGTATGATATATGGCGCAAAATTATGCTGAAATTGAAATGTTTACAGTAATTTTAAGCTTAACAGTGGTTTTATGTTGTTAAATGGCGATAAAAAAATCCCTCAGCGTTAAGTGCAAACGATGGACTTTTTCTTGTTTTCACTTTTTTGATTTTCTTTGAGAGTGTATAATCTGTGAATTGCGGATAAATTAATTTGAACGAAATTACACGCGATCGTTATTTGTAAAATTAAGTTTAAAATTATTGTAGGAAAAAATATTAAGAAACGAAAAATAAGCAATAGTACTTAGATATTTCTTGTGAAACAGCGATATTCATCATCGCGATAACGTGATTCGAAATCAATTGAAGTCCAAGATAGTTAACAACTGTGTTTAGCTGCTAAAACGAATCATCAAGTAATTTTCTTCAACGAGATCGATATATAAGAGAATTCGCAAATTATACTAACGTTACATAAACAGCAAAATTACATACTAATCCATCGAAAGTTTATCGAGGATTGCACTCTCTGCATTGTACATTCTCGAATTTGTTTTCAAATTTATACACTTTCGTTTCTCTTCTATAAATTTTAATAATTGAATCCTGTAATTGAATATTTCACATCGAATTAATTAATTTTTTTTCGTATTTTTCTATAATGGTATTAATTATTTCACTATTCATTTAACCACACCATAAAATTAATCTATAATGGTATTTTGCTTCACATTCAACCAGACTATCAAATTAATTAATTTCTTTTTCGTATTTTCCCATTTGCACTAAAAGATCTTTTACATTATTGCCATTATTTGCTAATTCTTATGTTGGTTTTACGTTCAATTATCCACAAATTGAAAGACGGTCGACAATCTTCTCCTTTATACTACTCGCCACTTACTTTATTTACATATTTATTTGTTCTATCTACACTATTTTCATTCTTCACTACCGATGTCATTTAACAATTGCCACATTGTACCGTGCGCGTTGTAACGTTCATGTAAATTACCTCTGATCGAAGACTATTCGACAGGTTGGCTAGTCATTCCACAGTCACACCCCGGCCACACATACCGGCGAAAAGGGTTCTGCCTTCGAATTAACATACACGTTTCGCCTACGCGAAATCGCGCGTCGAATACACTACCGATAGACTTTGGCCGGCCTCTATAACGTGACGTCCCATTAGCGGCTCGTTCACGCGGCTCGACTAATTGCATTAGGCGTGAAATTAATTATTCATTGCCAACCGGAAGATAATCGGGTTCAGCCTCTCGATTTATCAGGAGCATCGACGATTTGTTTCTCCGTGAGATGGACGCGTGGTGCATTTTTTCACGAGGTCGTTTCATATTTTTGCACAAGATTTTTAATATCAAAATTTAATATTTTGCATAATATTGATATTTTGATATTTATATAATATTAATATTTTGATATTTTTAGTATTAATATTTTGATATTTATATAATATTAATATTTTGATATTTTTAATATTAATATTTTGATATTTTTAATATTAGTATTTTAATATTCTTAATATTAGTATTTTAATATTTTTAATATTAGTATTTTAATATTCTTAATATTAGTATTTTAATATTTTTAATATTATTATTTTAATATTCTTAATATTAGTATTTCAATATTTTTGATATTAATATTAACACATTTGTTAGTTTCAGTATTATTAATTTTGGGTAGAATTGAAGAATAATATTGGCAATTAATATATTTAGGATTTTTACGAATTTATGGAAAATTGGGTAGATAAACTAGACATAGAATTATTGTGCATTTGTGGAGAATCTAGAAATGCACGAAAGAGTGCAGAAAATATCCAAAGATATAACATCTGTAACGAATTTTCCAACTTCAAGAGAAATTTGTTTTATTATATTTTGAATACTTTTTATTCTATGTATTTTCTTTATAATCTCTAATCTTACATAAATGCATAGAAATTCGCAGTCTGGTAATAATCTTCAGTAAATAAAAGAACTCTCCACTTATTCCACTATTTTTAATTAATGAAAGTCCGAATACATTAAAGGATAAACATATATATATATATATATATATATTATTTCAACGGATAGTTACACATCTTGGAATTATTAACTTTTAACTCCCGTCTGTTCATCTGTCTATCTAAGATTAATGAAGGATCGTACCGCGTGCCCATTCTCCAAAGTTCTCTTACGTGAAGTCATAATGTACAGTTGTGAGTAAAAGATACGATCGACTAACGATCATCGATTGTGATCTTGACGCTTACAAATGATTTTTCCGATGATGAATTCTTTGTACAATGAAACAGAAGTGTATGCATATCAATAGAAAGGAGTAACATTTCTGGATTAATTAAATAATTTATTGATTAAATATAAAACCGTAAATTTTCTATTTGATTATTTAATTATTCGATTATTCGAGTATTCCAGTTGGACGCTGAATATGTATACTGGGCGATCGAATTATCTAATTGCGAACGACGGGGTGAATGACTCGTCGAATCGTCGAATTATGAAACGGGGCACGTCCGCGTGTGTGTTTAAGCTCGCTTCGAGCACGTTTGCTACGTGCCCGCAATATTAACATTTTTTTCCTTGAAATTCCACGGGAACACCTGAATTGTCATTTTTGAAGAAAACTGGCCGACTTGCCGAGCTACGGATGATAGAATCTTCTGACGATAAATTAGAAGTGACACATTGCCTTTCAATTTTAGATAAATATGTCTGCTTTAATTTATCTTGCAAAAAATATTCTGAATCATATTTATTTAATAATCGTTGATCTATAATAAATCATATATGTGTGTGATTTAAAATTTTCAATGCGCCATATCAAAGATTGTTTAGAATCAAAAATTCTACGACATGTTAGAATAATCTTTAATAGATTGTTTTTATAGTAAATAACCAAGGGAATTTTCTCTGTTTAACAAGGTCAATAGAGTCCTATCTCTTCGATGATACTGTTGTGGAATTTCACTATTGAACAGCATTCGAACAACTGGATTTACGTGATGAAAAGTCGAGACTCGAGATAAGAAGACCAAGATGGATAAGTAAGATTTCAAAAACATTTTATTTTCTTTCTGTCAGTCAATTGATTAATCAATCAGTATCTAGCGAGCTGTAATATTCAGCGATTGAAACAAATCTCTGCCTGGATTCTATTCATAAATATTTAATTTGCATATCATATTTTTCACATGAAATGATCATATTTTACATACGTCGTTCGATTATTTCAATTTTTCATTTCTCAACCATGGACAAGTCAAAGACCTGCAGAGTAATCGTTATTCGAGCCAACTCGCAACCCTCATCCCTGAACGCGTTAGATCGAACGATAAACTCGCGTGACAAAGACAGGCACAACCATAGTCGTTACGATTTTAACGAGGGCCCAGAGGCTCGACTTACTCATTCCTGTCACACGCGCTTCGGCAAATAGGTATGTAGGTGATAGAAACTCTTTTTTTTTTTTTTCACGCGCAGCACACCCGTGCTGACTCACTATAAGCATGCACCGAGTCGAGAAGCCGACTATGCATCCTGATCGGAGTACGATTTCCGCGAAATCGTTGATTTCACCACTACGCGGAAGTAGTTCCGTTTTCATCGTCAGCACACCAACATCGGCCCAATTAATAATAATAATCAATCTTTCATTTTTCATATCTTTCAGTTTTCGATTTTTTTTTTTTTTTCTTTTTTTTCAGAAGACAGAATCATAGAATTGAAAGTTTCGAGGTAAATTTTAATGAACTCGTTAGAACACTTGTTTAATAATAATAATTCTCAGTAAAAGTTACGATTCTTAAAATTAATAATCGTCGTATCGTAAGAAGATTTAGTCTATTTAATCGGGGCTAACTGGCGGCCCATGAATCCTTGCCCCTACTTTACCCCCTCCACTGCATCGATCTCCCCACTACGTTGAAATTCCTTCGCCGTGCATGAGAGTGGGGATAGGGAAAGTAGGGGCAAGAGCCCGCGAGCCACCCGTTAGCCAGCTCTAAATTAAAATATCGTTGAAATGAAACAATTTATATGAGATGGAAATGATATTTGTTTCAATTTAATACTTAGTACTTAAATTTGTATAAAATTTAGCTCGTGAATTTTCTTTCAACGTCCGATTAAACGAACTTCTGCCAGCTAAATCTACTCCTCAGAATTTAAGTGAAACGACTATAATTTTCAAACAAACAGAAACAATAACCGTTCCAACTGAAACATATATAATTACAATTTTCGTTGAAATCGCTGCCGATAACTTCCTAGGATATCGTCGAAAGCCAGAATGTAGATCGTTGTCGTGACAAAAGTTGTTAATCATTCGTTATCGATCTTTCTCTCTGAGAACGGCCCGCACGGTAACAGGTCATCGTTCACACGTAGCAAAAGTGTCCAGTTTGTGAAGCGTTAATTTTTCAAACGGGCGAGCAGTCGCGTGAACCGCTCGCGCGTTAATTAATCGCGCCGCCCCTGCAGCGTAGTCGTGCGATTAATAAAATAAGCGCAACTCGCGACGACTTAATGGAACGATAAGCTCGCGGCAAGGGAAGGAAAACGGCGTTTCTCTCGGTTACTGAGCTTGATAAATTCGACTCGTTCCTCGAGTTCGGGCCTTGATTAATTCGACCGCGATAGCGCTGGACGGAGAACGATGGTCGCGGACGAATTTAATTCTCTGTCAGTTGTCGCTTTCGTTTGGCGCGTATGAGGCGTTACTGAGGAGATAAAAACATAAGGTAAGGAGAATTTCGTTCTGTCGATTTTGTTGCTTCTATGAATGACAAGGTGTTGAGTAATTGAACGGCTTTTCTCTCATCTTTCTTCGGTGAATGCAATTTACAAGCTTAATTTTTAAGCTTGTAACAATTTTAATAATTTTATTCAATTTTTTTCTTTCTTTTTTACTCGAGAAACGTTTGCACGATTGCGTGAAAAATTTTTTAAAATTTGAAATGAAATTTTGTAATAAATTTTGCAAATTAGGATTATCACTCGATTGAATTCTGAAATCATGAATTGAAGATATTTCTGACTTGTCAATTTATTCAAGAGATACGAATACTTTTCTTTCGAGGGAATTTTTTGAAGAAAAGTTTCAACATAGTAGAAACTTTCTTAACGCGCTTGAATCACGAGTATATCGCAATCATCGCTCACCGTCAGATTCGTCGCTGTTATTTATTAATCACCCTCTTTTTTTCATGTACGTATCTTTTCTTTCTTTCTTGCGAGACTTATATATCATTGCAACGAAGTGATACATTCTCGCATACTTAAAACTTTTATCGTGTTAACTCTTAATACGTTAGAGTCGACAAAGTGTATCAGGACGAGTGTGAAGAATGAAGCACGCTCTTTAAAAAATACAATTTATATACAGCTTACCGTTTTGAATTTAAAAAAAAAAAACATCGAGTCGAATTAAAAAATAAATAACAAATAAATAAAACAGCTTTTCATCAACAATATTTGGGAGTATTAAAGCTTCTTCTATGAAACGAAACTAATATTCTCGAACGAAATGAAACGAACAATTTAGGGGGAGAACTGCATGATCGACGAGTAAAATTATCCATCAAAGTTCTCAAAAAAAAAAAAGAAATCAGAACAGTTAGCAAAATATCAAACACAACATGTTGCGACATGATACGTTGTTTCAAGAGAATTTCGTAATCTGTCTGAGGTTGTTTGCACGATTGAGTTCCATAGCGTTTCACGCGTCGGAAAGAGCAAACACGATGCTCTTAATTACATAAACGCGAAGTCACCGTCCGACGCACGGTAGTTGTATCGAAAGAAAAAGAAAAGATACTTCCTTTTTGCATTATACAACGTCGTATGCAAATAACGTTGAAATGTCCGTCGATTCACTTTCTCTCTTGCTTCTCCTTCGATCCTCGGATCGGATGACGTACAGAGAACAGTCGAAAGGAGATTGTCTCGTGGTCGATCTATCGATCGACAGATCTCTGCGGCTTGATCGACAGACTCGGATCGAAAACCGGTGAAAGTTGCCTGCGGTAACTCTGTACTCTGCTACCATTGCCGTCAATTCCGTTCATTTCGCGTTAACGCAATTGCAAAACCGCGAGCTTTTCTTCCCGAGCTGTTCCCTGCCGATCGATTCTTCCATCGTTTTTTAGTTTAGTCGGTGTTGTCGATCGTATCAGCCACTCGATCCAAGTGCAAAGTCGATGACACTTTAATTTGTGATTATTTCGAGAAATTCATATTAATTTAAATTTTTCCAAATTTGTAATATTTACGATATTTCCCATGTCATTTTTAACTATTGCAATTGCCACGTTCGAGTAAAGTAATCAACGCTTATTTATATTATATAGTATTTATTATTTAGCTGTTGATATTTGTGTTCTACAGAAATTTGTATTCTCTTGTTATTATAGAAATGTAATATACGATCTCAATCGTTTCAAAGGGTCAATAGGGTCAAAGGTTTTTAATATAGCTAATTTCATCTTTAATTGTAACTCTGAACTTTGGGAAATTAATGTGAAAGCGATTGAAAAGATGAAACGTTAAAATTATGAAAGATAAATGAGTCGAACGTTGCGATGAGTATTTCAAGTCGTAAACTTCATATCTTTCGCTAGCGTGAATTTTCTTGTTCGCAAAGGTAAAATAAAAATCGAACGTATCGACATTCTGTATCGTAGGAAAAGAAATCGTGTGAAATTTCACTTTCACCTCTCTTTCAAACTGGCTTCCCGCCACGAGGAAAAATCATATCACACTTACCGCAAGTATTTCTATTGTGAAAATAATTCTCATTTTCCTTTTCTTGATACACAGTGTTCCTTCTTTAACTTTTTCATGACGACACATTTTTGTTAACTCTCTTATGACGACGAGAAGATTTAATGAATATAAAATTATTTTAATGTATTAATTTGTCTTCTGAAGCTTGAGAGTGTTTAATTACGCAACGTGTGACGACGTGAAAATATCTTTGATGATTTTTTGATTCGTTTAAGTAATAAAATTTCACTGTAACCTAGCAGTAAAATTATAAAATCGAGAAGATGTATTGCAGAAGGTACATACGAAGTAGCAATAGTGAATGCTGAATGCATTAAGTTTTATTGATGATAATAATCGAGTTACATGTAATAAATTATATGCTTCTTAAGTGCAACGAAAAAGTTAAATAAATTTATACAATTTATTTAGAATGTGAAAGGTGATTATATGATTGATTTGTAATTCTTACAATACTGATATATTATAATTATGATATATTATATTACAATGATATTCATATAATATTGATAAACAACTGATATTCATACAATATTGATAATTCATTGTCATAAATTAATTCATTCATCTCAATATATAATTGACCTCAATTTATATCGAAATAAATTAATTCAATCGATTTAATTAAAATTATACTATAGAATGTGCCATTCACAAAAAGAAAATTATCAAATACAAAATTACATTTAGGTACTATCACGATACTATGTCACTCAATTCAAAAAATTCATTTCTAAAAATTCTATATTCATATTTTCAGAAGAATTCAAAGTCACAATCTTCCAATCTTGCAAACTCGAGGCGAAATTAACAGACACCTCAGTTTGAAAATTACATTCAGAAAACCTCTTTCTCAGCGAAGAATCACTATGATACTATATCGTTCGATCACGAAAGTTTTAAATCTATATTTACAGGAACTCAAAGCCAAATTCAATTTTAGAAACACACCCTTTGTGAGATATTTTTGTGAAAGTGACACCCTAATGGTACTACACTGTTCAATCGAGAAATCCGTTTCGAAGAATTCTAAATCCATATTTCCCCAAGAACTCAAAAATTCACAGTCTCGAGAAACAAGAAAGCTCGAAGCAGATCCACACTTTAGAGACACGCCTCTCGTGAGATTCCTCTTTGAAAATTACACGCTATTCCATTCGGAATCAGCACGATACTATGCTACAACGCTATACAAGAAATGCTAAACCCATGTTTTCACAGCCAGGCCGGTCAAAGCCAAAATCACGATCTGCAGGAGGAAGGGAAAGCCGAAAGCAAACGCAATTTTCGAGGCACACCCCTCTATTTGAGATCTCTATTCGAGGATTACGTTCACGCAGCTCGTCGTCAGTTTCAATTTCCAACGTGATTTTTCATCAACAAGGAAACGAACATCTTCGCTTCCCCCCCCCCCCCCCCCC
>NW_025110608.1:453582-499684 GCF_011392965.1 Frieseomelitta varia | reverse complement strand
CCCCCCCGATGATTCGACGTTCGCCCCGTAATCTCGATAAATCCATGAGCGAACGATCGCATTATCTGTATCGCGAGGAGGTCGCGCGACCCCTCACGTAGTACTCTGAACGATCAATCGGCCCGGTTAATGAACCGATCGATAACGAGATCCAGCAAGAAAATCACCGGGTCCAGCGCGAGCCATCGTCCACGGGAGGGGGAAAAAAACCCGTGTTTTCTAAGCGTGCACGTAGCTATCTTGCTCAGTAGGTCGAATCGATTACCCCCTCCTCGCGTGTTCGAAAACAAGATTAATCGAAGGGGATACTATCGAATCGTTCGTGTTGTTTTCGTCGACGAAACGCCGCGTTTTATTCTTGCGTCCACCCCTTTGGTTTCTCACCCTCGTGTTGCCCAATCATGTTGGCGTACGTCACGAGAGAACTTTTCAGGATTCGAGCCATTGTTCCTTTCAGACGAAGCGACGAGTTTCGCTATTTATAGCTGTTTTTTTTTTTTTTTTTTTTTTTTTTGCCTCTCGAAACATTGTACCAGATCGTTTCGAAAATTTGTGTTAACCCCAACTTTCTGTTAATTGGTTATTATTGATTGACGCAGGGATTGCTCATGCTTCTTACAAACGAACGTGACGATGTTTCGTTACTTACACGAACTTTCAAAATTCTGTCAAATCTTTTTGTCAGCTATCAATTTAATTTCTTTTAATTTTTCGTACAAACACTATTTAATTTTTATTCAGATTCCCGCAATAGTTATAAAAAAAAAAAAAAAAAAAAAAAAAGAGAAACAAAAATAATCGAAAGGGTTGTAAGAATGATAATGAAGAGATGATCTAAATATAAATTTCAGAATAAAGGAGACGAAGAAATTTCGTATTTCAAAATATTTAGTATAATACGTTCAAACGTTCATACATTGATTGATTCGTAGCAAGCTACCATTCAAGTCGAAAAAAGGATTGCAAGAATGATTGGAAAGAAGAAAAGAAATTTGCTCGTCTGTCACGATTAAATTAATCGTAATTAATAACGAGCATTCGTAGACCACGGGCTCGATGATGTGCGACCTTGTTGTACCTGAACACGGACGCTACACGCCGCTTTCTCTGTAATTACAGGTTGTTCTATCGTACCAGGAACCAGCGGAGAGCGCAGTTTTCCGGTATCGTTGGCCAACGTGTCTCGATTAATGACCTTCTCGACATAATGCTCGTTTTAGGTGACTCTGACGCGCCGTTATTCATGCGTTAATAAAGATGGATCGATGGACGGATTCTCCGCGTACAATCGTGACACGGATTAAGGCCGACGACGACACGTTCGATTGAGTGACAAAGGACGCGGTCGAACAAACGAAGAAAAATTGACGACGAATGCTGACCAATTGAAACGATACGCGATATTAAACTCCGTTTCGGCTATCAGTTTAAGTTGGACTTAGGATATCTTCGTTTCAATACGCAATACGATTAATAACGTTACCGACGATTCAACTATAAAGATTGTATCGAAGAAATTGAGGTGTAAAACGACATAGCAACGTTTGTGATACAACAAAGGACAGAAACTTTTGTTCGTGTGTTTTATAAAAATCGCCATGTATTTTATAAAAATACAACGTTGTAAGTCTGCAGAATTATATTCTGATAGATTGTTAAATTGGAAATTTTGATTTCGCTTAGGTAGTTCTAAACGCTCGGATGCGTGTCAACTTATTGTGAATCAAATTCACATCAAATAGTATATAGGTTGCAAAAATATGTCATGTGAGATATTTTAACATTCCTTCAGATAAACGATAACCAATCTTAACGAAATAAAATCATAAACTTTTTTTATCTTTGTAAAATAACTGAAGTATCTGTTTAGACGAAGACGTAAGAATTTAATATATTTTTAATATATTTTTTTTAATAATTGATATTAGTAAAACTATGATAATTTTCTAAATCCGGTTAATTTCTTTTTTCTTCTTCTTGTTAAATCAGTTATATTTTGTGCAGACGATAGGCAATCAAGTGTCACATGCGTGCATCGATAAGGAATTATCAACAATGTTCAAAAATGTACGTGCAGCTGTCATCTGATCGATATATAATATGACTGATTAAGCGGTAATTCGAAATATAAAAATATTTTCATATAGAACAGATACTTACAATTATTTCTTTCAGTGCCTGAAATTACCAAAAGTATAAAAACGCTGAATGAGGGATATGGAACAAATTAAGAATACATCTTCATATATTTCATAGTCTGGTGTAATTAATTAATAAGTTGTACTTATTAATACATACGTATAATAACTTTTATCTTGTATAACTATATTGTACAACTGTTAGTTGTTCATTATCATTTTTAATTCATTAATCGATATCGCCCGGCATTTCCTATGAAAACAGTCGAATTTTAATTTAAGAGATTATTTTAAAAGTAATTTTGTAAAATCCATCGTATAAAAGACGAAGAACTTTTGTGTCCAAAATTAATGTTAAAATATCTATTAAAAACAATATCGTAGAAGACTAGAATCCATCGTGCAAAAAAAGAGAAATTTTTATGTCCAAAATTAATGTTAAAATAACTAGTGATTTTTCAGCATAAGTAGGTTAATGCAATTTCGTAGGAAATAATGAGCTGCTAGTGTGTTAAAAATTGTACGATTCCATTTGAACGAAAGTGTATATGGCTTTCAGAAAAATTAATCACCAGATTGTGAACTTTCCCGAAATCATTCTTTCTATATATATATATATATTTATATTTCGGAAAAGTTCACAATTTGGTGTGAATAATTTTTCTAAAAGCCATATATACGTTCATTCAAATAGAATCGTATAATTTTTAACATACTAGCAGCCCATTATTTCCTACGAAATTGCATTAACCTACTTATGCTGAAAAATCACTAGTTATTTTAATATTAATATTTAATAAAAATTTCTCCTCTTTTGTACGATGGATTCTAGATTATTTTTAATAGATATTTTAACATTAATTTTATATATATAATATATATATGTATAACTAATAATTCACGTTCCTAGATCGAATGTGTCGATCGAAGCGAACCGATCGAAAGTGTCGTTAATTTATTTCCATCTCCCCTCACGGTTCGATAGCATCGATCTCGACGCGAGCCGCGTGATCTCGCGAATAATATTGATGATTTCGAGCAGAGCGATGGTTTTTCGAGCAGAGCCGATTGAAATTAAGTAACAGGCTGCGAACTGCTTAATCAACGACGCCAGCCATTGATACGTCGATGAAAATAATTAAAGGATCATCCGCTGGAAATGACTTCATCGTTTGGCAAAGTAGCCGGTGCAAATGGCTTTATCGTTTTAGCGTGGCGTCCGACGTGGCGTTACGCAACATAGAAACTCTCGCCGGTGATTCGTATGAAATATCGTGTACCAGTTCAAATGAACTTTTGCGAGCGTGCGGGAAGAGGCAGAAGATGTTGAATCATACCGTAACTAATAAATCACGGTGTATATTTTTGCCGGCTCGTTCGTTCCTTAACGAGATAAATTCGCCGTTTCTGCCAGTGTCTATGCAGGGAAATTGATAAATGAAACGACGGAATTAATATGCACGCGTTAGGTTTCACTTGTACGAGAAGTTTTCATTCAGATTGGAACAAACGTGCTTTTCGTTTTCGTCCCAATATGATCGCTGATCGAAATGCAATATTATTTTTTGAGGTTTTTCATTTCGAACAAAAGTTGAAGAAAAACTCAGTTACGTTGATTAATAACGGACTTTCGAAGACATGCAGTTAGTATTGTATCCGGTTTCGATTGCAGGGTAATTAAATACGAAATTTATGGCCGTAAGGAAAAATCAATCATTTTCTACATATGTTCGTTGAATCGTTGCTAGGAGAAATTAATTATAAAATACGTGAAGATTCAATGTCGCAAGAATAAAGAATCTGAATTAAGAATAATAATAGAAAGTGAATAATAATAGAAAATATTGTCATGATCATCGAGTAAATTTGCCGTAAAAGTGCAAAAGAAAAGCTGAGTATCTGCTATAATAATATATCAAAGATCAATCATTGATAGATTCTGATGCAAACAGAAAAAGATATTTACTAAATAATTGTATTATACAACATATAATATAATATAATGTCGTTTATTTATACAATTATGTTTATTAAAAATCATTTCGATAATTTATTTATCTAAATGAATAATTGTCCTTCTCTGGCTTGAAAGAACATAATTACTATTGATCACATTGTAATAGTTCCTGTTTGAAACGTCTTTATTACTTTGCAACGGCATCTTATCTTTCAAGATAAGACAAAGTTCTTTCATATCGTGCACGATAGGAATGCATCATCTTTCATTTGAATAAGGTGACCTTGACATTTCCACCTAACAACTGCCTACGTACTCTACCCACACTCTATTATTCTCCATTGCTCGACAACTTCCACCCACGCTTTCGCCTAAAACCCTACTCATTTCCACCTACGTGCTCGTGCTCGCCCATCCAGTTTCCAACCTACACTATAATATCCTCCACAAACATTCTCAACCCTCTAAAAACAATTTCTTTCAATTTAAGCTTGTAATTATGTATAATTATAACTGAAACATGTAGAATTGCAGAAGATTTAGAAGATAGATTTATAAGAATATATATGCATAATAATAAATATTTAATAAAAAAAGGCAAAATGATAACAAAAAAATCTGAATTCAACAAGTAAAGATCTCGTAGTTGTGCAACAGAGAATTGTCACTGTATCGAGAACAGTGAGCTAAATAAAAAAATATTAAATATTAAAAAAAAGTTGCAATATTCTTAATGTGCTTTATAAAATGCACGACGTTTTTCATGCGAAAAATTAAAGAAATACATTTCTGTTTTGAAATGAATTTATTCATCGAAACATGAACTGCTCAAAATGTGACATTTGAATGTCTCAGGTGTGATATTTTATTGTTTGTGTTATATATTCGTATACACACATAACTCAAATTAATTGTTAATCAGAAAGATCCCTAGAATTATTGTTATGACCAATAAAAATCGGCAACAATTTTTCTGGATACCTGACTGTAAGATAATTAATTACATTTTCCATAAATAACAAATTCACGAGAGTCCGACTGACTCACTATCAAAATGAATTTTATACATTAACTGAATTCTACTTAACGACGTTCAATTTTTACAACTTCTTAGAAATCACATCGGATTATTTTATTCTAAAAAGAATGCGACGCAAAATAACTGATAAACTCATTTTCTTTTTTTTTTTGAAATTCCTGACTTAGAACACTTTCATAACTACCGCATATTTAATTTAAAGCTCGACTCAAGATGGCAAAAATGGCGCCGAATTCGCCGCGCGACGCCGCTTCTAAATCTTGAAGATTTAAGAAAGCAAGCCCAAGCTACGAAACACAGAAATAGTTTATAAATTGCAACACGATTCTGTAATCGCGCACCAGGGTATTCTTAGTTTGTTTGTTTTAGAGACGTGGCCGGTAGATCTCGATCGTTTAAAAAATTAGGTCGGCGATCGTTTGGAAAAGCGTAATCGTGGACGAAACACGCGGATCAGGTCGCATCGTGAAGCGACCGCCGATCTCGAGGCAATCTGTCCGAAACGGTTGCTAAATCGGCCGCGATTACGGCGTCCACTTAACCTCTTGCATCGGATCGACCGATTACCGGCAACTAGATAATGATCGAACGATCGAACGTCTCGCTCGATCGGCCTTTGATAAGTTCATTGCAAACCGGCCCCCTCGCCGTATAAGGGCGGGTGCCCGAGGATCGTGAAAGACACACCGGTCCCCCACGATCGTCCCGCGATCTTTCAACGATCGATCGTATTTTTAACGTTCACCCTCGTTCTTTGCTCCGACGAGTATATATACTCGTAGTAGTATACGATACGTACGCACGCTGCTGGCTGTATTGCGGGCATAAATCTTCCTCGCGCGCCGCACGGTGAAACTCGTTAGAAACTCGAGGAACTTGCGACCGGGTTTCACTTTGACAAAAATGAACGCGTTCTCGCTTTTCGCGGTCTTGACGTCTCGCGGAGAGAAAGTTTATGGATGTCGATTTTTCCGGACAGACGCGTTTTACTGATGCGGATTTTAATTGTTCCATTAGAGTCGAGGGGTAACGTTGCCGGAAGAATTTTTTTGGTAATTGTAAAAGTTAATTTTTGTAATTATAAAAGTAAATTTTTTTGCAGCTGTAATTGTAAAAGTAATTTACTATAGGATTTGTAAGATAGTAGATTTAATTTACTAGATTTTATATATTATATATTATTTTATATTATATATATTATTATTATTATATATTATATATATTATTATTATTATTGTACATTATTTTAGATTATATATATTATTATTATTGCTATGTATTATATATGTATTATTATTATTATGTATTATATTTCGTTTTTTTACATTTATCATTTTCAAGGATTATTTCAAAAATTGGAAAAATTAAATACTTTATGCAACAAAGAGTCTGTGAAATGTTGATATGTTGACAATTGTGTTATCAATACACATACAATTTAAAAATTTCAATAAATAAAGATTGAAAAATTAAAGATTGAAGATGAAAAGTGTCTTGAGACTGTACTATGCTTAAGTGTACTGTATAACGTATATATGTACGTACATAGAAAAATTCCTTTCAAGAACAAATATAATCTTTTAAACGAAGATCGCAGAGATATGATGAAATACGTCACCCAATTTTTTTTTTTTTTTTTAATAACGTACGATTATATTTTCAACGAATTCCATTAAAGTTAAAACTTTTTTAACGATTACTCGAGATTATGTGTGTTCGTGTCTTCCTTTGAAATAAATATCATTTATTCCCAAGACAGTGTCTATTTGTTTTTGAAGGATTTATACTTCTGAACTTTATAGGTTTGATTCTTTTATTACACCAGCATGTTATAAAAATATAAATAAAAATTAAAAAGTTTTATTTTTTGTCTTGTGTCGTTTAAACACAAATGCAATAAATCGAAGAGATTTATCGCAGCCATAAAATTCTGATGCATGGTAAAGTAGCATTAGTTATATTGTAATATTCTGTAATCTTCAGAATAACTTGTACATGTTATTTAAAACGTTACGGTATTAGTGATGGAAAAAAGTTTATCACATAGATACACTGTCGTTCTATATTTATGTACAGTGACCTTCATTCTTTAATGTATCAAACCGCTTTGTTTACATACTTGGTAGATAATTCTGAAAAATAGACTTTTTTACTCGTATCTATATCGCCTCAGGACTACGTGATTACTAACCGAAATTGAATTTCAAAGTTGACGTTAATTAACGTGTTATCTTCAATCGATAACACTTTAGTCGAGTTTGTCAGTTTGACTTTAAAAATATTTCGCGCTCACTATTTCGTTAACATCGTCACGGAAATTTCATAATTCGCGTTAACGTTGACATTTCCATTTGAAATTACGCGTGTCTGCGTATTGACAGTACGCAACATCGATAATTATTCGTTATTCATTCAATAAATAACATCGAGTATCGATGTTTCCGACGACGTTATTGTTGGATTTTATTTATCGTCCATGTTGGAAGAAGATGAAAGTATATTGGTTTTAAAATGTCTAATATCGTCGTAAACGTCAAATAAACACGTGAAATATTTGACATTAAAGTCAAAAATTGCGCAATGCGTCGTTTCGAAAAAAAATACGACTGATTCATTTAATAAATTTTCCAAAGAAAATTTATTAATTTCTAACATTTCCGATCGCTTTGTTTATCAATTCGCGAGATAACCACAGTGGAACATAATACGTTATCAGTCAATTTTAAATAACTTGCAGTGACTTATTAATAACATTATCAATAATATTATGTTTGCACAGAATGATAAAAAAGCGTAAAACACGGGACAATTAATATTATTATCTGAAATATTGCTGGCCGCTGTACTAACAAACGTGCGTCGCATACAAATACAAAGCTTAGAACAGGTTGAACAGAAAAATTACTGTAACAGCCTGGACTTATCTAAATGTTTCAAAAGGTCACCTCGAATTTTTTTTCCGTTTGTTAAATGTCACAAGTGCTAGCCTGGCGAAGTGACAATGCAAATTGAATGTAAACGAGCGCGTTAAGTTGATTGTCATTATCGGCATGTTCAAAATTTAAAAAGATACTACACTGCTATTAGGTGCAACAAACAAAACAAAAGTATAAACGGAGACTAGAATAATTACGTACTTTGATAGAAAATTATGGAAATTGAAAAATGTTAATACAGAAATTTTTGTGAAGTATTATTTTATACGTTTGACTGTGTGATAGAAATTTTTACTTAGATTGCATTCGTACGTTTGAAGTAGAAATAGAGATTTTATTTAGTAATAAATATTTTTCGTATAAAAGATTCATAAATAATGTAACAAAACGAAATGATATTTGCATTCTCCAAATGCAAAAATATTTGTGAATTAAATTGAACAGAGGTTAAGACAATGTCACGAAGTTAATATCTTCATTTTCTTTATCCCTTTCGAGGAAGAAATTAATCTTCAAGTATTTTTATCGGTGGCGCACAGCAATCATGAAAGAACTGACCTTCGGCTCATATAATTGTGTTACCATTTCAGTTTGAGAGAATTACGATAGCTTTTCCCATAGCGTTGATGGCAGGCAAGAAAAATCGAAGCTGATCGAACGACGTGTCTACGTGAGAAACGACCTTGCTCATTTTGCACTTGTTAATACACAACTGTCGTGTATTCATTCTGTGTTTGAACAAGCATGATCTTGAAATGACGTGGACTGTGAATCGATAAATCAACGATAGACATTTAGATTTGTTGTACATTCGAGAGAGGAAGAGATAGCTTAAGATTTGTTATCAGAAGATAAAATTGCGTGCATCGTCAAGAAAGTTAATTTCTATCATATTTTAAAGATTTTACTGGAAATTCATTTTAACGAATATTTTATTATGTATAATATATATGTTACACACATATATAAAATTAACAAATTTTCAATGATTTATTGACAAAAATTCTAGTTTCTTTTCAAAGTAAAATTCTATCTTTAAACAACAATTTTTAGGTGAAATATAAACTATTACACAATTTAAATACTCAAATTTATATATATATATGTATATATTAGTGCAGAATTTTTGAATGTAAATTTTAAACATGAATTACATTAAAATACTGAAATGGAAACTTTCATTGTGAATTTTCGCATTGATTAAAAATCAGGAGTTTGTGAATGCAAGTGGAACACAGATTTAATTAATTCAATCAAGTTTTCACTGTATCAATGATTGTTCCTTTTCTCGAATTACGATGAATCAAACGACACTAAGGCTAAGGACTACTACTTCGCTGTAACATTCCAGGAAGCGATATCGAGAGAACGTTGTTCGATTATCAGGACGGTAGGTCGAAATCATGTTCGACTGCTGCTTAAGGTGGCCGATACTGATGGCGAAGGCCACATTTGGAATTTCTCGACGAAACCATAGTTTGTCCTTTTTCATCGAGCATCGAGATTGCGTCAATGATACTGGAATTTACGAGCAATCGAGTTAAACAACTTCTGACAATTATTATTTAGTATTATTATTTAATATTCTGTCGACACAAGCGTCGATGTCTTTTCGATTGCAAAATGAAGCAATTTTACGTAATCACCAAGTGCGTATTACACAGGAATTTATTCATAGAAAGATAAGATCGTTTCATTTTCGAGTCGCGAGAATTTTTCTTTATTTGCGAGAACGAAGTCAGCGACAGTTAATTATACCGCGTTTATTTAACACGCCTTTTGCATACGATGAAAATTCGTTGCGAGATGTATAATGAAATTAATAAAAATATTAGAATCTTATCATTGGCTGAAAAGTGAACTATGAATTTAACATTCCCCCCCCCCCAAGTATTTTATACTATTTTATACTATTATTATTATATAGTATATTTTATACTATTTAAGTATTTTATCCTTTTTTATCCCCCCAAGTATTTTATACTATTTTATACTATTTTATATAGTATTTTATACTATATAAGTATTTTATACTATTTTATACTATTATTATTATATAGTATTTTATATTATTATTCAAACAACAGCTTCAAGTTGAGTTTAGACGAATTATTTCATTTGAATGTATTCTTCTAAATTCCACTATATATAACTGTAGAAATTCATAATAAATAGTATATATAACTGTAGAAATTCATAATAACAAATTCTGGCAGCAAATAAATTTTATTTGCAAATAAAACATCAACCGATACCAATCGAGCTGTTTCTCTCTGAAATACTTGAAAGCTAATATTTTATACGCGTCACATTTTATTCGCGTGCCAACTTCAAATTGCTACTGCTGGTCAAATTATTTCACGTTTCAATTACAGTCCCTGCCACCGGCACGATCGAACGTAAGAAGACAAGAGGGTTAAGTCTTGTTCTCGTTGCGGAACGACCGCGTGTATCGGTTTCCTCTAGCAACGCTGAACGTCTCAATCCGTTGGAGCCGAGCTGGCAACTCCACTGGTCGTTAGGCTTTCGTATCGAATTCAACGTCAGATCGTTGGTCGTTATCCGATAATGATTAATTAAAACGTCGCGATCGCCAAACGGTGTTGTGTTTCCGGAGTTTCCTTGGCTGCTATTGCTGCTGCATCGTAACCGCGAGAACGTTCAAGGACGAGCCAGGTGAAAGCGTCTCGCGTTTTTCCTTGCATCGCGCCGCCGTGAAATCCTCCTCGTACGAGGATTACACGCTCGTTGCGTATGAAATCAGCATGCGTCGATGTACGCCAAGTGCGAGGGAAAAAGAGGCTCGAGAATTATGAAGGGTTGTTTATTTATTTATTTATTTATTTATTTATTTTTTATTAGTTCAGGAAGTTTTAGTCGGGAAGATTTTTCTGAACGCAAGTAAAGAAACAGAGTTACCGCAGAAATTCGTTCATCACAGCGAACCTGTGACAGATCTTTTTTTTTAAATTGACAGAACAAAACGACACTTGTGCAAATTTGCTGTTCAGTTGATGAAAGTCTGTGCAGAGTGTACCGCGTTTTCAGAATTACAGACTCTACAATGCATAATTCTCTTACGATTAAACGACGAGGCAACAATCGTAGAAATTTTTATTATTTCTGTGAAACATCTACACTAATGCAATTGAATCTACGCAGAAGTTAATCTGATTTCTAAACATTACACCTTCAATATTTGGAATTCTATGATACATGTTGTACATAAATTCTCGTTAAAAAGATTTACGAAAGAAATTGACAAAACACATTTTCAATACTTGAAATTCTACGATATATATGTTATATATAAATTCTCAGTAAAAATTTACGAAGAAAAATTGACAAGAAACACCTTCGATACTTAAAATTCTACGATATATACGTTATATATAAATTCTCAGTAAAAATTTACGGAAAAAATTGACAAGAAACACCTACGATACTTGAAATTCTACGATATATATTACACATAAATTATCATTAAAAAATTTATGAAAAAAATTGACAAGAAACACCTTCAGTACTTGAAATTCTACGATATATACGTTATATATAAATTCTCAGTAAAAATTTACGAAAAAAAATTGACAAGAAACACCTTTGATACTTGAAATTCTACGATATATATTACACATAAATTATCATTAAAAAATTTATGAAAAAAATTGACAAGAAACACCTTCGATACTTGAAATTCTACGATATATATTACACATAAATTATCATTAAAAAATTTACGAAAAATATTGACAAAAAACACCTTCAATACTTGAAATTCTATGAAACATTCACATATATGTATCGTAGATTTTCAAGTATTGAGAGTGTGTAACATAATAATATATTACACATAATTCTTGTAAAAAAATTTGCGAAAAAATTGCCAAAACAAACCGAGTACTTATGGAAATCGTGATTATTTGTTACAGACAGCAGAAGCCTGAATTTTACAGACGATGATAGTCTTGTTTGGTGAGTGAAAATGTTTAACATTCCTTGACGTAACGGATGCTTCGCGTTTGCTTCCGCGAACAGGAATACTTTACGTAACGTTATGCTCGACATTTGCTTGTTACTGTCTATTTGCATCTAGTTTATTCGACTGTGCTCGATACATCTTCCACCTCCTAACAGCAACAACGAAATCGAAAATGCTTACACATGTAGTTTACATAATTTTTCGCCAGACACATTCGCGTGAATGTAGAATGATGGGCGATTATCAGATATACAATGTCGTAATTCCTTTATGTCAATTGAATTGACGTTTAACACTCTCGATGCTCGTTTACAAATTTTATGCCACGTGTCGTTCCTTGTACTTGAAATTCGGTTATAGAAGCGAACGGGTAACCAAGTAAGCGTCGACTGAAAAATGTGTCGAACGTTGTCTTGAAGTTTGACGTTTGGTTTTAGTTTAATGGATTTATGTTCGGGCTGCGGATTCGCGAGCGCTTGTTAATTAAAATTTTCGGGAGGATAATTATTTAAGTAGCGAAGACACGAGTTCATAAATTTCCTTGCGAGATAAATGTGAATTATGCTAAAGATAGGGATAACGACGTCGAAGATAAGGATTAGAATAATAACTTTGAAAAGTGAAAATGAAGAACAAAATTACGTAATTTTTTATTATAACGAAACACGGTGAATGAAGATAAAAGATAGAGTAGAATGAAATTCAGAGAATGGAATGAAAGTACAAAGATATGATCAAATTTCGAGCTCGTAATTTTGTACTCTTGAAATATTTAGAAACTATTGAATGAATACTCAGGTTTACTAGTGTAACGAATAATTTACTGTTTATGTACTTCTGTAATCTTTATAAAATATATATTTGTACTAAATACTTTGTGATAATTCCTACATATGTTATCAGATATGTTTCGAACTTTACAAATATAGTTGAGTCTCGTAATTAGATTGCAGATATTTTACGTAAACTCATATCTCTACAAATTTAGAAAATGCACCTTATATGAATTGCATTACATATTAAATATTGCAACAAATATACTCTGAATATTTTATAATATAAAAGAATTAATTCTAATAAAATAGAATTCTATAATTCTGTAAAATTTTATAATTTACATTACGTATTGAATATTATAAAAAATATTGTGCTATGAATATTTTTTTTGTACCTATACACATATGTATGTATAAAATTTTGTAAGAATTAATTCTAATAAAATAGAATTCTGTAATTCTATAAAATTTTATAATTCTATATTAACTATTCAATATTATAATAAATATTATACTCTGAGTATTTTATATATATAAAATTTTGTAAGAATTAATTCTATAAGATAGAAATGTATAAAATTTTATAATTCATATAATTGTTATAAAATTTCATAATTTCATAGTTCTTACAATTCTTATATAATTTTTCTATAGGATAAAAATCTATAAAATTTCATAATTTCATAGTTCTTATAATTCTACAAATCTATAAAGTTCTTATAAATCTATAAAATTTCATAATTTCATAGTTCTTATAATTCTTATATAATTTTTCTATAAGATAGAAATTTATAAAATTTTATAATTTTATTATTTCATAATTCTGTATATTAATTGTACAATTCTGTACACACTTTACACCATCAAACTTCTCACGAAGCGCAGAAATGCACAGAAAGTACTGCCCAGAAAAGTGTTATACAATAATTTCAAATTCAACATTCTGCCACCCTTCCTTTTTTTACAAACAAACACACACACACACACACACACACACACACACACACACACACACACGACATATTCATCAAATATTCGTTCGTGAGTTTGCACACACCGTGATCGCGGATTGATCGGCGGCCCGATAGTCACGCGCACCCGGGTCCACGAGATTTCACGAGCATGTACACGTGAGAGCCTCTCGAACGAAAATAAACGGCGTGCAACGGGTACAAGCAATCGTACGTTGGTCGAATTACCCGCGGAATCGTCGTACCGATTGACTTATTCGCCCCGCGAAAGTCAAGTCACGAGTCGATCGTAAATGCCGGTTAAACCGTGGTTAAACGACGTTACCATCGGGTCGTCGATCCGACGATCGTTTTCTAATTTGCGACAATTTCACAGGGGGGAAAAGGGGGGAAGTGGGACGACTCTATCCGATCGACCGCGGCTTCTCGAGCCGCGTGTTGCCCCGGGATCGGCTCGAAGGACCCCTTGAATCGATTATTCGCTTGTGCAACGAGATATCGCGCACGTCTGTGAAAGTCGCGCAACTGATAGGCCTGCTACGGTTTTATAGAGGAAAAATTCGAAACGAAAGCGCCGCGCGTAATCAGAGAACGGTTGAGTCGGGGAGAATCGGCCGATATTTCTGTGAATCTGAATTTCGGGAACAATTTCTCGAAATTTTCGAGAGAGTCAAGTAAGAAAACTGTGATATTACAACGAATGTTAAAGCCCAGTTTCGATTACGCGACGTCACATTTTTTTTTTATTCAACAGAGCAGAATTCGACCGATTTCTTTGCAATTTGCGAATCACGTACTGTCGGCTGTTAATAAATTCTCTTGCATAACGACCAGGATACATATTCAGCAACGAAACGAATGAAGTCTGAAACGGGCGAATTTCACAAGTTACACGCCAGCCGATTATAGTATTTAATAGCGAGAATGGCGCGATCGCGTGTTGTCGTTCAATCGGAGTCGGACTGACAGCCGACTGCCTGGATTTCAACGTTGTGTCGTGGCGCACAACGTCCCGTAAATCGAAATCTCGCTCTAGATCGGTAATTGCTCCCGCGTATCGCGCAGATTATCGCTGCCGATCCCACGATCGCCCGCAGATCAGCCGGTCTTGCCTTTTAATTGCAGAAATTGAGACTTTGCCAATTAATCTCGATGCATCTAATTCGTGAACGTATTATATTATACACGCTGTACATGGAACAGTCTATTTTAATAGCAATGGATGTAACATGAACCCGATTTTTAGCGAGTTATTTATTGGAATTATTTTATCAGAATGTTTAAAAGGAACTTATTGTTTTTTTTTTACAAACAGAAAATAAATTGTTTTGTCTTTTGAACAAATACACTATTTTGTGTATGAATTTTTTTTTTCAAATTGTTTAATGATATTTTATAGTTGGATCGTTCCTTCTTCGATCTATTAAAAATAATTTCATTCTTGTTGAATATTATCGTGTAAGTTATACATAAATTGAATGTAGGTATTATCATGTAAATTATGTGTAAATTATTAAAAATGTATCTGTATATTTAATTTATTTTTTATTGATTGTTGAACAAATTTTATATAATTTATATAAAATTAATTAAATATACATCTATAAATTAATAATTATAATAAATAATTTTATATTTATTATTAATATATATAGAAAATTATAAATAAAATATATATGTATAAAATATATAAAAACTTAATTTTTCTTTTAATAAGGGTAAGATAGGAATAATAGATAATCTTTGGATGTATGAATTTTAATTTGCAAGCAAGCAAGTTAAATTTTTAATCAGTTCAGTGTGTCAAAATGGTCAGAAAAATCGAGAATCTACCACTCAACTGTAAATTTTTATGCATTTCTAAATTTTCAGAAGTATAACACTTGAAGAGAAATTTGTTTTCTCTACTATATATATATATTACTGCAATACTTTGCTTATCTGTGTATATTTTTGTATTTTTTATGCACTGTGTCCATTTTTGCAACCTTTAAAGGCCCATAAATGCATAAAAATCCGCAGTATATTCGAACAGTTGCACAAACTGTAAAACATAACTGTAAAATTATATCTTTCACGGTCCGCCGTTCTAAATTTTATCACGAGAATTAACGAGCCTACATCGAATTTGCAAATATTTCCTTTTAATTCTCCTCGCGAGAGAGAATCTTCCATGTACACGTCATCCCACATGGGATAATTCGTTGGCAAGAGACTCATTTATTTATACG
This sequence comes from Frieseomelitta varia, assembly GCF_011392965.1. NCBI lineage: Eukaryota > Metazoa > Arthropoda > Insecta > Hymenoptera > Apidae > Frieseomelitta > Frieseomelitta varia. Next base: position 483,654 of record NW_025110608.1, on the reverse strand, counting down.
GAGAGATTTCACCGTTTAATGGAGAGTAAAAACAAGGAGAACGTGAATCGCCGAGAAACGAATGGTACCTCGTTTTTGTTTGGCGCACAGCGCGACGATGTTTGATGGTTGGAAACACGATCGCTAATGACGTGCAATCATTTATGGTGGACCATAACGGTACGAGACTCTGCGGCGTCTACTGTAACGACGATAGTCATCGACACCGCTGAGGAATGTGTTACCATAAATTTGAGGAATCCTTAACGTACGGGAACATTATTCATTTCTCCGCACGAACTTTCTTCGCGATGCAGGTATTTCGTAATTTCGTAATTTATGTTTCTCGTTTTACGAAAGAATTTTATACCCTGCCGTGTCGCGTTTAAATAGGAGTGAAATCGCGACATACAGTGATTTTAAAAGGTTTCGAACTATTTATGCAAAGAAATTATTTTCATGCGCATTACTTTTATTGGATTGAATATACCACAAACTGAGTTTAATAATTGAGGAAAGGATTGCAGTCTCTATCTATTGATTTGTTAAATAAAAATTAAAAGCAAGTTGGATTGGTTCGATCAATTTTTAGTCGAGTCACCATGCGTCGAGGTGCATTTGTACAAATAATCGGGTATCAAAGCAATCCAATCAGTTCAGTCCAACTTTTAAAAAAAAACCAATATTAGTCTGTATCTGTATTCATCACTTCTCTTTAAAAAATAATAATTTTAACATTTAATATTTAAAATATCGGTGAGTGCGTTTTACAACTGGACTGCAGATTTTTGTGCATTTATAGAAAATTTGCAGATGCAGAAATGTGCAAAGATATATATATGACATATATACGAAAGTATCATTTGAAAGAAATTACACAGCGTTTCTTTACTCGTGTCCACAAAAATACGAAATTTCAATAAAAAAAGAAAAAAAAAAGTGAATCGCCAAATATTCGATAAGTTAATTAAAATTTTACAGAATAAACAGATTTTCACCCATCTTCGAACTTTTCACGAGAATTTTTCTAATCGTTCAAACTCATAATTCGCGGAAATTTGTAGATTTGCATAAATATACACAGTCTAGATGTCGCTTTTTACAAGAAAAATTTTCCTCGATCCACGATCGACAATCACGGTGAGAAAATCCATCTCATCGATCTATCGAGGCGATTCTGAGAACGAAGGACAGGAATGTGATCCCTCCGATGAAAGGTTTCGCATGGAGCCTCGGATTCGCACGCTCGTGACGGACTCATCGGAGCAATTAACCGACCGACAACGCGAAACGACTCTGATTAATGTAATTTCGTAACGATCGATGCTCGCTGGTCAGACGACGAGCTGATCTCTCGTGTCTAGCACAGCAAAAACTCTCGGTACTGGCTCGTATATTTCGAAATGGATTCCGCGTGTGTAGGGTGGTCCTTTATGGCTATGGCTATCATTTAAGATGCTTGCCTGGCTAGAGCATCGAGCGTGCTTCAGATCGTGAAACTGCTGATTCGATCTTGCGAAACTGCAGCTGCTGCGTAATAAATTTCGTTTCCAGATGAATTATGTTTCGCAGATAGATTCAGACGAACGTTTTTCAAGATGGAGAATCAATCAGAGTCCGATGTGACGTGCTTTTGCAAAAATTTTATATATTTATGCAAAAATAAATTTACATTTTGTATTATTGTGTTTATTTGTTACAAAAGGCACTGAATGATTTATTTGTAACGATAATCATCAGTTTCTTGATTCTACACTGAAGTAAATGTTGTGACATTTAACTAATAAACTTTCTCTCGTGTAAGTAAACGAAATTCTAATTAGCAGAGAGTTAAATGTAGAAAATTAAAATACAGAAAAATTCTTGGGTAAACGTTATGTAACCTCTGAAAATGAAACTTGATAGAACACTTGGATTTTATGAATCATAATTTACAGAGATTTTTCCTTCTCTCTTTTTTTTTTTTTTTTTTTTGATAAAAATATTCATTTTAATTTATTTCTAGTTTTGATAAATAAGTTGCAGCGTTCGAAACTCTGTGAAAAATTACTCCGCACGCGAGGAAATATTAATTTTGCATTAAGCAAATCGCAGAACGCATAAAAATGTATCGTTCTCGAGGAGATAAGAGAGACGAATATTTATTGGAAATTCAGTTTTCGCGATAACGAATCCGCTGACGTTAACAGGCACGGTGCTTATCGCTTCGGAATGAAATATAGTCCTCCTTAAGATCGACACTGACAAAAAATTGATGATTGAAGAAGTTACGAAACGTAGAAACGTGGCTCGTGTGTTATTCGATGGGGCAAGAACTGCGTTTTCTATTTTTTGTAAATTATAAGAAAATTATACAAACATTGCCAATGTTGTATGGCAATGAAAGAATTATAAATGACAAGGGTGATAAAAATCGTCTAATACGTGATATTTTCTCAATATTGTATTAATCTTCATTAGACCATGTAGGTTCAATATAATTTTATTCGATAATGATTTATCGCAAAAAATATGCAACTCGAACTTGATTAAATATTACCGTGAAACTATTGTGTCCAAACATTATTTGAATCGCGCAATTCTTTTGGCTAAATTATACTGTCAATTTTTGTCATTATAATGACATATACTTTGAAAAATTTTTATGATATATCTATAATTTATAATATATCTACTTTAATAATTATAATATTGCTAAAATATATTAAATTAATTGCAATTATATATTGTTTTCCTATATTATATTACATATTATTTTCTTATATTATAAAATTGTTTATGTTATTATAATTATTATAGTTATATTTTATATTACAGTATTTTTTCTTATACTTTTATCTTATATTATAGTTATATTCTTATACTTTTATCTTATATTATAGTTATATTTTACAACATTACTGTTATTAAAATGTAACTATTTTAAGTATTTTTACAGTACAATTCTAATCTCTTCGATAATACAAATACATGCAATATCCACTGTACTGAAAAATAATCTCCACAATTCGTTCATTATCTGTATATTTGCAAATTAATTAGTATACTAGTACTAATTAATCAGTGTAGTTCTTTTTAAATTTCCGAACAAAAATTCAGAAACATCTTCGAACCTCGACGCACAAGGTTCATCATCTGCTGCATACATAATAATCCCAAAAGGATATCACCCAACCAGTTACACAAGCTTAAAATAAGACTCAAGCAAGAGAAAAGAAAAAAAGGGATGCAATAGGCAAAAAACATTTAGTCGCGAAACCAGGATGCTGAATGATAACACGATAATCATCGCCAACCGGTGATACGTTAGCATGCGGTCGCATACTTAAGCTTCATCGTCGACCACTACAGCTGCGTCTATTCATCCCGGATTAGAAGATTAGCCCGTGCCACGAGTTACAGGTACTAATCGATGCGAATGTTAATAGCGCGCGAGCGCACGCTCTTATGTAAATGCCGCACACACACGCACACACACACACACACACACTGAGGCGAGCCGCTAGTTTCTCGCTAATCCGAGGCAATTTTCTAAGCTCGTTACAATATCGACGGCAATAAATTGTTGGTAGACGTGATATTTCAGAGCTAAATATCGCCGGACCAATTAGCTGGCTGCTGGCCTCGCTTTTAATTTCCGTTTCTTTTGGAAAACTGTTCAATTTCCTTCGTTTCACTGTGCTTTCTAATCCGCGATCTCGCCTTGAGAAGTTGCACTTTTCCAGTAGCTGTGTCGTGTTGTTTTCATGGATTGATAATCGATACCGGTTGAACGAGTTGGATTTTGATTTTTCCTTCTCTTTCCTTTTAGAATGGCCGGTTTAATTGGTAGTTTGGTGAATGATAAAACGAATCGATACGGAATAATCTCGTTTATTTATCAGAGAGGTTACGTCCCACTTCGTTTCAGTGTGTAATTGATTTAATTGTCTTTGGTGTTCGTCGTAAAGTTGTGCTTACAGGGATGGTTAGATTGGAGGATTTCAGCTATAGCGGGTGGAATGTGTATTGATGATGTTTGAGATTGATTATGGCTGATTGGGGATGTGTGTAGTACACGTGTTTGAGATTGATCGCCAATAATCGGGACTACGTTGACAAACATAGTTCACGCATTAAAGACTGTTAAGTTTGATACGAGAGATTTTGTTAAATATACGAGTGAAGATGATTCAATAATTATGTAACTTTCAACGAGAACATTGAGCAACGATTTCGAACGGCGACATGAATGTATTTTAAAATACGATTGAAACACAGTTTCGTTTTCTTTGTTGAATTTCTCATTTTCCTCAGATAAATAATGTTATATCTGCAATTTAGTCCATCAATTTCTAACCTCTTGAAAGATGTTTTAACTATTCACTCGAAAATTGTAAAAATTCAAACGTTCCTAGAAACAGCGAAGAATGTTTTCTCACAATTAAATTTCCATTATCTTGAAAATTGAACTCTTCTCTTCGTAGAGAATCTTAAAATTCTTTTGTCGTTTTATCGTATTACTTCGAACACTAGGATTAGGCGATGAAACGTTGACATTCTTTCGATTTTTTTGAACCTGATGTTCGAAGCTCAGTAAAATGGCGAAAGAAGGAAAAAAGAATCAAAACCAAACGATAATGAGCGAGCAAGGGCGAGAAAGGAACGTTTGCCAATCACGTCGTCATCGTTGTCGATATCGCTGTTAGCATTTCGCGAGATGGAAAAACACGTCGGATCGTTTTCACTTTTCACGTCGGTCCTCGAGACACGCGAACGTGTAATTATCCAACGACGAGCCCTCGTAAATTGTACCGCGACAATTAAACAAGTCGACGCTTACATTAACAGCATCCAATTAGCGAGCTGCCGCAATTATCTCATATCTATGAATCGTTCGTGCATGTAGCATCGACGAACGACGCGTTCCCTCATTCATAACTTCCCGACGAAACGTGAAAGTGACAAAATCGTGACGCGATTCGTTGCACGATGCATTGAGAACGATGATCGAGAATGATCTCCTGAGCGTATTGACGTCCGTGCTACCGTGACTTTTAGCTTCCCCGTTATATCGGGCTTCGCAATCGTAATCACGGATTGCTGTGACGCGAGATGAATTGCACTCAGAGTGTTGAGTTGAAGATTCGTTCGGTTTCTTTTTTTCTTTGTCATTTCCTTGCGTCAGAACGAATCTCTTAATAAATAAAATTAATCGCGTCGGGAGATTTAGTTTGAAAGTTTAGTCAGTTACGTTCAGAATTGAAAATTGCTAAACGTTTGAAATTACTAAAATAACTTGAATTATTTACTAAGTTACTAAACTTTTACTAAAATTACTAAAATTACTTAAATTATTTACTAAGTTACTAAACTTTTACTAAAATTGCTTAAATTACTTAAATTATTTACTAAGTTACTGAACTTTCACTAAAATTGCTTAAATTATTTACTAAGTTACTAAACTTTTACTAAAGTACTAAAATTACTTAAATTATTTACTAAGTTACTAAACTTTTACTAAAATTACTTAAATTACTTAGTTACTAAACTTTTACTAAAGTACTAAAATTACTTAAATTATTTACTAAGTTACTAAACTTTTACTAAAATTACTTAAATTACTTAGTTACTAAACTTTTACTAAAGTACTAAAATTACTTAAATTATTTACTAAGTTACTAAACTTTTACTAAAATTACTTAAATTACTTAGTTACTAAACTTTTACTAAAATTACTTAAATTACTTAGTTACTAAACTTTTACTAAAATTACTTAAATTACTAAGTTACTAAACTTTTACTAAAATAATTTAAATTATTTAGTTCTTTTCATACTTGCGAAACGTTTTCATACTTTTAATATTAATGTGAAATTTAGTAGTAAATTGGTGTTTGCATTGGTTCTTCATTTTTTATATTTGTAAAGTTTCAACACTAATGATAATTAAATTTGAATTGATAGTTCTCTGACCGACGGATAATGGAGTATCAGTTAGAATGCGTTAAAATGTATTATTAGTAGACTGTAATTAGAGGTGAAAAGTTGGTTGCAGATTTTTATGCACTTATGCTAAACCTAAAAATACAAAATTGTACAGAAATGCGCACAATATGAGAAAATATATGAAATATCCATAGCACAGTGTTTTTTGTAATATTTGTGTCTTCTGTAAAACACATTTTTTTATTTCAAAAAATATGATTTTGCATAAAAGTCTGCAGTCTACTTATTATAAATACTTTTCAATGAGTTAAAAATTCTCACTGATACTCCATTATCCGTCCACCAGAGAACCATGAAATCAAATATAACTATTATTAACATTAGAATTTGGTAAATATACAAAAAACAAAGAATCCATAAAGATATCTAAATTTTGAGTGCGATATTAAATCAGATCTCAGATTTCAGTTCGTGTTATTATATAATAATATTATTATATAAACATATAATAAAGTTATCTCGATCCACTTTTTATATGGTGACTTATATTCTTTGACTGTTTGTTATAAGTAACGTAGTTTTTTTTTCATACTGTACAAAATTTTATTTTATTTAAAAGTTAATACAGTTTCAATCTGTAATATAATTTTATAACAAGCACACTAAATGTCAATATATTTAACTAGAATATAGATTGTGTTATGAGTTGTGTTATAATGTTTATTAAATTTGATGAAAACGAGTAAATATTTATATTACGTATGGGTAATATAAATATTTACTCGTTTGCTCGTTCTATAACTTCTAAAGAAATTCCCATTCTTTCAACAATTCTTTTCGTATAAAACGAATTTAAAAATTTCAATAAAAATTCATGCTACTTGATACCGAGAAACATACACTCGGTATCTGTGTGTTCGCAACAGTTTCATTTTTCTTCCCAGAGAGAGAGAAAGAGAGATTGTGTCTCCATCGTTTCTCAAGTCATTTTCAGACACTCGTTATATTAAAATCAGGAAGTAAATCTCCCATGAAATTTCGTTGCACAGCGTTGCAATTAAACCAATTTAACTGCAAGTCATCGTAACGTGGCGACTGTAAAACGAGACACAGGGGCTCGGGTAGTATCGCGATAATAACGCTAAATAATCGAGTTTGCGACACGAGAAAAGGGGGTTAAACTTTTATTATCGCGCTCGTGGCGCGTAACGGCTTGACTTTCAGAGAAAATAATTAGTCGAAACTCGGAGGCTAATTGAGCGTGGTTGGCGTAATTCGACGGTGATTTTCGTGGAAATGAATATGTAACGTAAGCTAGGCCGGTCAACGGCTTCGCGTATTGTTCCCTGTACTGTGTAATTATATGCAAATTTATGACTCACCGTGGACCTTGGCTTTAGGATAACGGAATCACCGTACGTGGCAGTAGCGCTCTCTGCGAAAAAAAAGAAAGAGAGGAAAGAAAAATTACCATGTACCATGTGAAAAAAAAAAAAAAAAAAGAAAAACAAAATGTGTAAAACAGTTGGATAACTGTAACGTGTGTAATTGCTGTTCAAAGGAATTATAATGTCGCGGCACTGTAGTCGTATAATTATTCGATACGTAACGTTTAACGTGATGAAACACACGCTTGAAACGAGCGTTCGGGACACGATATTCTAAATTATTGTAACTAAGTGACGTTTCACGAGAAAGAAGTTTTTCTTTGAAAAATTTTCTCTGAAATTACTATCGCGTGCGATTATCTGTATTTCATGGAATATTGTATTTGCGCGAGATGATTTAAAAGAGACAGATTATGTTTTAAATTGAGTCAGATATTTTATTGGATTCGAATGTGAGATTTTTGGTTAGTTAAATGCGACATTTTTGTGTTTGTTAAAATACAGACAGAAATGGAGTAAAATATTATTTGATCGAATTAAGGTATTAGATATAGATCTGGATGTAGATAAATATACTTTCAATTTGGTTATTTTCACGATCTGATTAAAATTAAAATAACAAATGCATCCATAAGTAATGTCGTTTCTTGATACTGTACAAAGTTTTATTTTATTTATTTAAATTATTGTCACTAGATGGCAATGTTTATTAAATTTGAAGAAAAAAATCGACATTACTTATGGATGCCTCTGTTACTTTAATTAAATCGTGAAAATAATCAAATTGAAAATATATTTATCTACATCCATATCTATATCTAATAATATACTTTAATTAGATCAAATAATATTTCACTCCGTTTCTGTCTGTATTTTAACAAACACAAAAATCGCCGCCTATTACTGAATATTCTTAATACAAATAACGTTCGAAACAACATCTGTATCCAAAAATTACTCTAAAAGAAAAAAAAAGACATTGCCATATCAATCAATTACGTACATTTTTCATCGCTTGAATTTTCATTACATTTAATCACTCAGCCAACTAACCCTTCCAAATGTTGATTAAACTCAGATTTCTTTCACGGTGTTATATCTTTCAATCCTTGAAACACACATACGGGAGAGGTATAGCAAGCCGTTGTTATTTCATCGAAATGCTCGAACACGAAACGTTCGAGTCGCACGAGCGAGGAATTCAATCTCGATCGCGGGCATTTACGTAATTCTTCCATTAGCAGCGCGGCGAGCATTTTTGCGGGGAAAAGAACAATGATCCGCGGGAAGGTAGGCGAACAGCTGGAATTCTGCTCGCTGGCCTGCAAAAAGGCACGCTCTCAGAAACGCTTAAACGGTTTGCATCTGAGAGGCGAAACCGTTCGTAGGAGGATCGAGCGAGAAAAAAATCAGGCGTCGCGATACCAAACGCGAGAAAACACGTGTCAATTTGTACGCGGCGTGCAAAATTCTCGTTTCGTCGCTTTCACGTTCGAGCCGCGGGGATCTTTCGGAATCGAAATAGCTGTTTAAAGGACTCGTTGCGCGGCCACTTGTTCCAGGAATATCAATCGACCGTGTAAAAGTACGCGTGGTGTGTGTGTTTCAGAGAAGCTTCGACATTTAATGCAAAAATCGTCGCTTATTTATAATACAAGTCGTCGTTTATTTTTTAAACATTTATTGTACGTTCTACCTTGTACGAACTATTGTACGTTTCTCCTTAAAAATATGCTCTTCCGGATGTAGTATGGAATTTATACTCTTCAGAATTAAAATATATGTGCTGTCTAGATATTTTCCACGTGTGCTATAGTCTTCGAATTTTTCTCCTTTTGTTACAATACTTGGAAAAAATCTTTGTTACATACATTTTCTAAAGATTTTCTTCAGAATTATTACAATTATTTTATATTATTTTTATTATTTAGATATTAATGAATATTATACTATTATAATATTTTCTAAATATTTTCTCCAAATGTTACAGATAATTGTAATATTATTCCAAGTTCCCTTGAAACATTACAAGTTCCTTTTCCTATTAAAACAGAAACGAGAACAAGATAGAAAAACTCGAAGAGAAATCTAAGAAATCGTCCAAAATTGAAGGAACAAAAATTCGTTCAAAACGATATCCGATTACAAAGAACTTCGTAACGACTTGCGCGTGAAATCAATCTTCTTGACATTAATGTCTCGACTTATTTTCCACGGTGCTTAAAGTATTCAAAAAGGGCATCGGATACTTTGATGAAGACGCTGCAGGATAATTGATTGCTTCACAGCCTCGAGAACTCTTTTTCTTAATGGGAGCACGAAGCGTTCGCATTTATAATGCTCGGTTTGCGATTCCTCTTTCAACGGATACTCGATCCGAGCCAGACGAAAAATTTCACTGGTCCTACCCTATGGAATTTCGATGGCGTCGATTTGGTAAGCCACACAGGCTCCCGGTGTCTGGTTCTGAATACGATTTCACGTCCGGCCGATGATTTTTGGACGGTTCGTCTGTCCGATCGAGGGTCAACGATCCGCTTCCTAATGCAGAGAATCCTATCCGTTGCATTCGTAATTTGCCGGCCGTGATATAACACGGTGTTGATAAGTTCGATAAGATCGATTATTCGAATATTTGTGCAATAAACTGGCGATCGATTGACACGTGGAATTCTCAAGATTGTTATTTATTATATATTTTTTTTTTTTTTTTTGGTACTTTTCAACCTCTTGCTCTGGAATGACGTGCCACGCACGTGGAGAATCTTTTGCTCCAAAATTGTAATATTTTCTCAGTTTTAAGTATACTTAAGTAAAACACAATGGGAAAAACGAATAATAAATTTATTTATACTTTTGAATAATTTCTATCCAGTGATATCATACCGACAAGTTCAAAAAGTAAGCGACGAATCGTTATCGTTTTGGTCACTCGTTATGGTCCGCAATCAGTTGCCAACGCAATTGATGTACTATTTTTCCGTACATTTAACAAGTTTTCGTTTCGCATCTTCTTTTGATACTTGGAACTTTCTTAAATTGAATTCCCTTAATACTTTTCCTTAATATTTAGAATTTATTAATTCCCATTTTTGTTAGTATCTGGAACTCTCACCTTTAAAATTTTTGTGACATATAACACGGTATCGATAAATTCAAACGATCGATTGTTCGAATATTTGTGTAATAAACTGGCGATCCATTGACACGTGGATCTCAAGATTATTATTTTTTTTTTTTTTTTCTTGATACTTTACTCGAACTTTTTTAAACGTCGATCATTCACATTCCCGTTTTTTCTGAATATTGAACAAGTTTTTCATTAAATGGAACTTTCTTAAATTGAATTCCCACTTTTCTTAATGTTCAGAATTTTTTAATCCCCGTTTTTCTTGGTATTTGGAATTCTCTCGTTTAAGATTTCTGTTTCACTTGCTGTTCTTTTCAACTTTTCGTTCACGATTTTTCAAACTTCTGTTTTCCTCAAATATCCGTCTTCTGACAAATCGATTTCATCATTTAAATTTCATTTAAATATCTTTAAATAACGATCAGTGTTGAATGAATTAAATTACTCGCGTAGAGAAAACACTGTAATTTAAAAGAGAGCAAGATATATAATGTGAAAAAATTAGAAGAGATTAACTATGTAGAAGAATGAATCATTATAAGATCACAAAGGATATTGCGTTCCGAAGTAAGGGAAGAATCCAGGCTTTACGAGTATCAGGCCGAATTAAAGTAATAAAATAAACGCTGCAAGAGTTATTACGAAAGATTCAACAAAGCCGCTTTTCCCTTAAACAGTGTTGCAACATTCTAATTAATATCGTGTCCTGCGAGCTAATTACGCCCTCTTTAAGAATTTCCTTTGATGGTTTTAAACGAGAATTTCCTAGCGTATATCTACGTTGACTGCCGGCAGTGTATTACCGGATGAAACTTTGTGACTTTCGTCGCGAAAGCAATGAAATTACATTGAAACTTCCTACGAAGTATAATAGTATATAAACTCCCGTAACAGTCCTGATACTTTGGAACGTCGAGTGAAGTTTTTTTTTTTATTAAGAGATCGGCTCCTCCCGCCCTTCCTTTCTTTGAGCATTACTCATTTTAATTTTGCAGCAGAGTTCAAAGTGAGTAATTACACGTTATAATAGTTACGTGCTATACCTGTAATAATTTACATTACGAGTTATAATTAATTACAACACACGTAAATAATTTACATTGCGAATTATAATTAATTACAACACACGTAAATAATTTACATTACGAATTAAAATCAATTAGAAATATCTTGATTATTTATTGACGTACAGAATACAACTAATAAAAGAGAAGCTGAATTTTAAAAGAGCTCGTTCGAGCGTCGAACTGAAGTGTCGAGAATTGTTCGATGTAATTTATATTGCAAAATTTTACTCCTTCGAACTTCGGATAATTTTCACGAGAAAACAAATTCAAGATTTGACACAGTTCAGTTGGAAACTTTCAGCAAATTGGAAGGTGTATTAAAAAATTTAATTCCTCCCTCACGAAATTTGCAAGAGCCATTCGAACTAATGTTTCAAAGCACGATCGAAAGTGGGACGTTTGTTCGTTGTAGCAAGCGACATTTCAGACATTCAAAACCAACATACGACACCTGTAATTGCACACCTTTTAAACGTACTTCATCCACGACACTTTCCCAATTACGTCTGCCGTTCATTAAAAACGGCTTTAACAACCTTGATTCGCGTGTATATCGCAGAGATTTGCTGTGCGCCCTGTCCATTTCTAATGAATATTAATGGAATTCCAGATTCGAACAAGGCGATAGGGATAAAAAGAAGAAAAAGAAATAAAAGAAAAAAGAAAAGGCGATCGACGTAGAAAGAAAACAAAAAAGAAAGAAAAAAAAGGAAAAGGAACACTTACAGCGTCCTGCAATTTGCATTTGTTTCGTAACAAATTTTTACTGTTTGCCGGCTAACCACACGTCTCACGTTGGATATTTAAATATTTGCTAATAGCCTTTTCCTCCCCCCTAACTTCCTACATTCTCCTTTCTCTGTTGCCTTCTCTCCCACGTGTTTCGTGATCAACATGTCAAACGATCGGCGAAACGATCGGAGCACGGTAATCAAACGGACGCAACGTGTCGTTACGAGCGTATAATTATCCCATTGTATTTACACGTAACTATCCACACACTTCAAATAGGAAAATTATTATTAGATTGGTCGAAATGTGACTGTGTTTTTTTTTTCTTTTTTTTTTTTGGCCTGGAACCGAGAAGCGAATTTTTCGTGAGAAACAAAAACTTCTTGCCATCTTGTCTTTTTCGACGAAAAATCGAAGAACAATTTGATGTTCTCAGTAGTGAAATTTAGCAAACTAATTCTGACACTGTTGTAGTTTGAAAGCTTCTTCACCATGCATATTAAATAATTTTTTATGACCTCACAGAACGTTTTTTCCCCACAGAAATATTCCTTTTCGATTTTTTATTTCGAAATCAACGCCAAACAAAAAAATGACCAGTCTCGTGCATTTTCTTTTTCTTTTCTTTATCAGATTACACGATGAATTTGCGGGTTTAAACTGAAGTTGGTTAGATTTTAAGATTGCGACAGCGCGCGTATTTTTAACACGAATTTAACAACGACGACTGATTACAAACGTAGAATGAAGAAAATAAAATATCGTAAAATATATCTCAGTTATTAAGGACCAAAGGAAATATATCTCAGTTATTAAGGACCAAAGGTCTCGAGATCATAAAAATCTTGTTGTACATAAATTAAAATAAACAGTTATTGTTAAATCATAATATATTTATTTGAAGGAGTAAATATTTATTTAAATTTTCTAAAAATTCAATACTCTGAAAGTGCACCAAAAATTCCAATACCTAAATAATTCAATTTCAATACCTAAACAATTCAATATTCTAAGAGACTTCTAAATTTTCTAAAAATTCAATACCATAAGAGTGCGCCAAAAATTCGAATACCTCAACACTCAAGTCGATACTTTACAAGACTTCTAAATTTTCTAGAAATTCAATACCATAAGAATGCACCAAAAATTCGAATACCTCAACACTCAGGTCGATACTTTACGAGACTTCTAAATTTTCTAAAAATTCAATACCCTAAGAGTGCGTCAAAAATTCGAATACCTCAACACTCAAGTCGATACTTTACAAGACTTCTAAATTTTCTAGAAATTCAATACCATAAGAATGCACCAAAAATTCGAATACCTCAACACTCAGGTCGATACTTTACGAGACTTCTAAATTTTCTAAAAATTCAATATCATAAGAGTGCGCCAAAAATTCGAATACCTCAATATTCAGGTCGATACTTTACGAGACTTCTAAATTTTCTAAAAATTCAATACTCTGAAAGTGCACCAAAAATTCCAACGTTTCAATACCTAAATAATTCAATACTCTAAGAGACTTCTAAATTTTCTAAAAATTAAATACCATGAGAGTGCGCCAAAAATCGAATACCTCAACACTCAGGTCGATACTTTACGAGACTTCTAAATTTTCTAAAAATTAAATACCATGAGAGTGCGCCAAAAATCGAATACCTCAACACTCAGGTCGATACTTTACGAGACTTCTAAATTTTCTAAAAATTAAATACCATGAGAGTGCGCCAAAAATCGAATACCTCAACACTCAGGTCGATACTTTACGAGACTTCTAAATTTTCTAAAAATTCAATACCCTAAGAGTGCGCCAAAAATTTGAATACCTCAATATTCAGGTCGATACTTTACGAGACTTCTAAATTTTCTAAAAATTCAATACCCCAAGAGTGCGCCAAAAATTCGAATACCTCAATACTCAAGTCGATACGTTTAAGAGTCATTCAAATTTTCTAAAAATTTGCCACGAGCGAATTTAAATCACGCGTGACAGAAGCGAGACGTAAGGAAGAAACGGTATCAAAGGTGATTCGTGCCGCGGAAAGATCCGAGAAACGTCTTAATTATCACTTAAGTTACCTCGCCGTTGCGTTGCGCCGCTTTAATTAGGCGATGGATAGCAAAGCCGTGGAAAGGAATCGTAGAGAAGCAAACGAAATTCGAGCCGCGAGAGGCTCAGTTCGTTGCTTCTCCCAGGGGAGAAAGTAAAAGGCTGCGTAGGCTGGCTACGAATATTCACGCACCGGTCATCGATCATCGATTCTTTTCCTTCCGAGCGAAATAAATAAACCGACAATGTTAAACGCAGCTCGGTATAATGCGCCCATTATCCCCCGATATGAATTAATCAGATGGTTGATCCTGATTCGGGAGAAAGAGCTAAAAACCTGAATAAATGTGCGGTTCGTTTGTATGGAACGAAAATCTCCGATCAGAGATCGCGCGTTAATTAGTCGCGAAATGGAATGGTACAGTTAGGCACGAAATGTTTCGTTGAATTAAAGTCAGGAAGTTGATGTGTTTTATAACTTCCTGTTACAAAATGTACAAAGCTCAGTTATTAAAGATGTTTACGTTAATAGATGATTCATTTGTTAGAAATATAGAAGTTTTTAAAGGATGCCAAGATTTTCGTGATTTGCCAATCATTTGTTCGAACCACCATCAATAATATTTTTTCATTGGATTAAAATTTCTTTCTCTCGCGTTTCTGGCGTTTGCTTTTTTATCAAATTTTCTCGCGTATGCCTGTATTTTTTTTTTTTTTTTTTTAACAAAGAACAAGCTTTTTTTATGTCATTTGACTTTATAAGATTTTGCTCAATTGCTTCCGAACTTTTAAATGGTGATGTACTTGATGAGAAGTGATTTATGTTAGATGTTGAACTTAATAATTAATAATTAACACTTAAGTCAAACTCAATTACGTAGAATTTCGTGTTAATAATCTATGAAGAGATTTATGTTGGACGTTGAAATTGAAATAATTAATAATTAGCATAGTCGAAGTTAATTAAGCCCGTAGAAATCTTCGGATCTTTCACAGGAAGTTAATTGTAGCAGCTGGGATTCTCAAAACCCAAATAGTGTCAGCCATTATATAATTTAATTATATGGGAGTTGCTTTTAAAATATAAACTTTCACATATAGAAATATCGACCACGAGAAACTTGCAGAATAATATACAAATATAAAATAAAAGAGTGATGAATCAGTAGAACAATACGCGCTCCAATTTTTTTTTCTTTTCATTTGGTCCACGTACAGTTCGATCAAGCGAGAACAATATTTTCCAAAACGTATATATGGACACAAGCGGACAGAATATTTTATGAGTAGAATAGGTCAACGAACAATACAACAATAGATAAATAGAAACGAACTTTTCATGTCCCCAAATTTTTTGACCCAATTCGCAAAGTTCCAATATTTTATAAGTATTGTGGAATATTTCCTAAAGTTTGTTTTCAATGAAAAAGGACGAATAAAAGGCTATAAAGTGCAAGTGGAATAAGTCAATGACTAACGGGAGGAATAAAATCTCATTTCTCTTAAATTCTCTTCGATATTTCTAATTTTCATTGCATTGAAATTCATTCAAGTGATGAAAATATTCTTCGGGAAATATTTTGAGTGATGAACAGTGAAATGCACATGTACAAAAGTGGAATGGATCGATGAAAAAGTAAACGCCAACGCGCAAGCTTACCAAATATTTTTAAAAAACGAATTTAAAACAGTTTCAAATAATTTTAAGATAATTGTAGTACTTGTTCTGAAGTTCACGAGGGTATGTATGAGCCAATAAATAAACGGGGACGCTTCAAAGTTTAAAACAATTAATTAATTTTGATATAAATTTGAAACTAATTTTAACACTAGAGCCATCTACGATTGAAGCATAAAATTTCCATCAGAGACATTGAAGACAAAAAAAAAAAAAAAATACAAAAACTATATAACACAATGGAGTGTACTTCTATTCATATATTATCGCGAAAAATTATTTCATTCTTTAAAAACACACTGTTTGCAAGATCTATAAAGTGTTTGACCAAAAATTATATAAATTAGTCATTTTGGCAGTTCTAGTGTTAAACGACCATAATGCTTGCCCTGAAACTTTTCACGTGTCAAGTGAATCAATGAAGAAGGAAGAAAAGAAAGGATGAAACGATGGAAAACGCAGCAGCTTGCGGACGAACGCGTGCAGCATTGTTCGTCTGATTGCGAGTGCGCGTGCACAATGTGTCTGCTAATGAACGTAATGATTCCTTGGAATGTACATCTAAACTGCTATCTGCTCAAACGGTTCTTCACGTGCTCAACACGGCTTAATCCTCGTTTTACATACGCGTATGTATAATACATATCCACTGCGGAGAGCATTTACGGAATGAGTGGCATTAAATGACGCTTGAAAGAAGAAAAAGGGGGAATTTAAGGTAGCTGTCGAGGCGTGATTTTAGCCGTGAATTTTTGCAGTCGATTAGCGGTTAGAGAAATAATGACGTTTTCTCGTGAAGTCTCTCTGTGAAGTAGAGAGAGAGAGAGAGAGAGAGAGAGAGAGAGAGAGAGAGAGAGAGAGAGATCTCGGAAATTTATTTATGAGGTCTTCTCGAGTATTAATACACGTCGTTAAGGTGCATGCATTATTCATGCTTGTATGTTTAAGAGAGCTGTGAGTAATGAATTTATATAGGCGAGAGGAACAAGACTTTGATCTTTAATCTTTCTGAATATGCACATCTTCGGTCGAATGATATAAGGATTATTTAGGGAAACATTATCGCAGAGGTAATGCAAGATTCTATTGGAAATGAAAATATCTCGTTCGATTGCGAGAAATTTTAGTAAAATTTGATTTTGAACAAAATTGCAGATGGAGAAACTTTGCAGTGGTTTCGTTTTAAGAAACCTTGAGCAAAGTAAAAAAAAAATTAGCTAAAAAATTTAAATTAATTACTTTTCTGCTTAAAAGATAATTAAGTAAAAAAAAAAATTATCAACACATACGCAATTGTATGATAATATAAAAGATTTCAAAGTGTCGGCAAAATGCACACGTCTGTAACAGTGTCGAGACCATCGTTCGCTAAAAACTATAAATTATACCTCTCAGATGCCTCGAAGAAAGAAACCAAATTCCCCATAAATGATATTAAAGAGAACGGCGATTAATTAAGAGCCGGAGTCGCTCGTTAATTAAACGTTTGTCAACCGGCATAACTACACGGAATTTTAAACGAAAACTCTTTCTTCTTTTTCCTCGCGTATCTCAATCTCGGACAAAGAAGTCTTTTTCGTGCATGAACGAACGTTGGTTATAACTCGGCTACAAAGTGAACTCTGGCTGTCTGGTCTCGATCTCGCATGCTACACGTGAATTAATTTCGTTCGTTAAGCCAGGAGGATCCTCCGTCGCGGAGGTTCTCTTTTATCGCTTTGTAATTTATAAATTGAACCGCGTGATAAATTGCATTGGGGAACAAGCCCGAAAATTAGCACCGTGATTTATGAAAGAGTCTCGCGTTGCGAAACGCTAAACGCGTAATCGCTTTGGCAATGAGACACTTAATTGCCGTAATATCCAACTCAATTACATTCCCTGTTTCACGTTTCATTTCGCGATCATTTGCATATCGAGACTGTATCCTTTTTCTTTTCTGCTATTTTCTTTTTCTTTCGTTCACCTCTGAGATCTGATCTGTGTAATTTTTGTTGTGATTCAGTTGCTGCCACGGTCTCTTTACTGTTTCAAATGTCTCTGTTATATAATAATAAATAATGTTTGTCGTTGCGTGCACCTACATTGCAAATTTCACGTAGATAGAATCATTTCAAAAGAAATTGCTAATTGTTTTTAATTTTATGATTGGTAATCTTTTAAATCTACGGTCGTTGAGTGTAAAGATGATTGAAATCGACATTTCATCGGCACAGTAATTTTATAATTTTATAATTTCACTAGCGTAAAGAGTATACATTACTAAAAGCAACATAAAATTTTAGTAAAGATTATACCAAAATTCTGATTATGTTTCAACTTTGATTCAGAATTCGTAACATTATATTGACAACAATCTGATATCTTTAAGAAACGTTCCTTCTAAAAATTACAACGTCTCGCTCTGATTCCAACAAGTAACATCCGAATCTTATTGTCAGGTTTCTGCTACTAGAAAATAATAATCATTCAATTATAGAACCTAATGAGTTTACGATTTTACAATTTTACTAAAAAAAAAAAAAAACATAAAGTTACGATTAAAATTATACTAAAATTCAATTCAGGAATGATACTAAATTCCTAACTGAATTCTAACCTTAAAATTCTGATCAATTCAAAATTACGACCCCAATTTCAACAAATAGCGTTTGAATCTTATCGTCAAGTTCCTGCAACTAGAAAATAATAATCATTCAATTTTACAACTTAATAAGTTTATGATTTTACAATTTTACTAAAAAAAAAGCATAAAATTATGATTTTACAATTTTACTAAAAAAAAAAGCATAAAATTACGATTAAAATTATACTAAAATTCAATTCAGGAATGATACTAAATTCCTAACTGAATTCTAACCTTAAAATTCTGATCAATTCAAAATTACGACCCCAATTTCAACAAATAGCGTTTGAATCTTATCGTCAAGTTCCTGCAACTAGAAAATAATAATCATTCAATTTTACAACTTAATAAGTTTATGATTTTACAATTTTACTAAAAAAAAAGCATAAAATTATGATTTTACAATTTTACTAAAAAAAAAAGCATAAAATTACGATTAAAATTATACTAAAATTCAATTCAGGAATGATACTAAATTCCTAACTGAATTCTAACCTTAAAATTCTGATCAATTCAAAC
Organism: Frieseomelitta varia; assembly: GCF_011392965.1. Classification (NCBI taxonomy): domain Eukaryota; kingdom Metazoa; phylum Arthropoda; class Insecta; order Hymenoptera; family Apidae; genus Frieseomelitta; species Frieseomelitta varia. Next base: position 464,556 of record NW_025110608.1, on the reverse strand, counting down.
GATAGTATTCAACAAATAATATTTGAATCTTATAATAGTATTGAATAATAGTATAATATCTTATAATAGTATTAATAGTATTTGAATCTTATCGTTCCTGCAACTAGAAAATAATAATCATTCAATTATACAACCTAATAAGTTTACGATTTTACAATTTTACTGAAGAAAACATAAAATCATTATTAAAATTATACTAAAATTTAGTATATAATCTCAATTCAAAATTACGCCAAAAATTTCGAAATTAATAAACTTCTAGTATCTCTATGAAACATTTTTCTCTCTGTCAAAAACCGTCATGATAATGCGTATCTCGCTTCGAGTCCAACGAATGATCTTCTTGTTAAAATCATTCGGTCGAGAGACGTGCACGTGCATCCTGCAGGATCGAATCTGCAAGATTCAATCTTATCGCGGACAGGTTATCGATCGATCTGGACCAGGGACGAGCGTAAACGAAAACCCGTGTATCTGTTTCGGATCGCGGCCGAAATCGATCGATTTCTCCTGCGACCGGCCGGTTAATTTTTGCTCGCGAAATCGGACGTGCGTTCTTGCTCTCGTGTATAGAGCGAGAGGGGAGGAAAAAGAATTGCAGAAATCGAACAAAAAGAATGTGGAACAGGAATTTCGACTCTCGCGAGTAACGATCCCGCGATAAATCGATCGAAACGATGTTGGGGACCTTCGGTTGAGAGAAAAGGATCAGCCGATTCCATCGGAACAAGGTAAGCGAGTCTTGTTGTGTACATAAATAATTAGACCTCGCTGAGCGCGTGAGGGAATTAACGAATTATTTGGAACGATTAAAATGTTTGCTGAGATAATGATTATTTGAAAGGATATTGAATTAAAGAATCGAATATTGGAGTGAAGAATAATGAAATAACGCTAGGACTACCAAAATGGTCAAAATGACCAGTTTATAAACACCGTTTTAAATAAACACTGCAAAATAGTGCATTTCAAATGATTTTTCGTAAAATGTGTAAAAAATATTACAAAATGCGCTATAAAGTTTTTCTATCTTTCTCTATTTTCTTTTACTTTAATGTTCCCGATATTTTGAAATTTCACGCTTCAATCGTCGATAGTTTAAGTGTTGAAGAGAAAAGAAGATGTATAGTGAATGCTAGAATAATATAGGAAAAAGGTTTGTTGAAACTGAAGAATTTTAAATGAAAAATATCTTGGAATTAAAAAGTTTAGGATAAAAATATACTGAAAGAATAGTGTAACAATTTTAATTGAAAGGATGCTCTTAAAGAGATTTTGAAATTAAAAGTATAATCATAAAATTCCCGAACTACCTAAAGAATTGTAAATGACTTTAAATTTAATCCGACATTAGTCCACGAGAGGAGGTTTGAAAGAAATGGAATGTTGAAAAAATGTTTGAAATGAGGAAAGGCTTTTCAATAGATGTTTCGAAGAGAATCGTAAAGTTAATATTTGAATAAATTAAATGCGGCTATTTTATACTGAAAAAATTCAAGTTCATGAAAACTATTGCATGCAAATGAAAAAAATGACAAATAAAAGAGTATGGTCGAATCATAATCGTGCATCGTTTCAATAAACGATTCGTCTTTGTCTTTAGCGTAAATTACCTGGATCGCTTAACCACCGCGATTTTCGTTGTTAATGATGATTAATTGGCAAACGAGCACGTATTAATCGTCGAATATCACAATCATCGGTATTAGTAGAAATTTCTGGTTTGTACGGCTATTATTATTATTATTATCGTGATTACTCTGCGTGAAAGTGGAGATGTTCGCGATGATTTTCAGTTTGCAAAAGCGAGTACGATTTGCACGCGTATCGATAATAACGATGATTGAGATACTCGAGAGAATAATCGCCGATTTTTGATCTTTGTTTCAGAGTATATGGATCATAAGCTCGAATTTAATTTAACGTTTCTCTCTAAATTGTTAAAACTGTATTCGAGCATGCGAACGACAAGCTAAATTTAATAGCGCTCGCGTTATTTAAACTTTAAGTGATTTAAGTGTTGTGCATGAAATCGAATTTTACGGAATTCGAAACCAATTTCAAAATGTCTAGGAAATATTAATACTATGAAAAATTTTAATACTTCGAAATGCAGTAGGTTACCAAATCAGTTCGGAAGAAAGACGAAGATTGTTGAAAGTGCATCGTAAATTTGTCGAGCGAGGAACGACTCGATATTTGCAATACGTTATACTCTTCGTAGATCGTAGATCGGCGATAAGTTTTCGTCGGTCTGAGAGCTAATATCCAGCGGTAATAGTTTCTCGTACGGAACGAAGCTGCTCGAAAGAGCACGAACAAAGACACTATCTGGCAAGACATTCTCTAATATTGGCTTTTAAAGAGTTCGACTCGCGGAGAAACCTTTCGCGAGGCCATTGTCTGCGCTCAGCCCGCGCCAACCCCGATTGATCATAGACGATGACCTCGTCCGAGTCGCGAGGTCATCGCAACTATGCGCCAACGTTTCCATAGGAGCCACGTAGGTCGATGGTTCGTCGCAGATCGATATACAAATAACCTCACACTGCTGTCATCGAGACGATACATATCATATATTTCCGAAATTTTCGTGCTATATATTTATAATAAAATTCCATTTGTACAAATCACAGTTGTAGCGATACAAACATGTTTTTATTTAAAATTCGGTGATTTTAAAAATTATTTTTAATTTATTAAAATGAAGGTATGCTCCTTGGTGTGTGTATGACATTTTTTAACAGGAGTAAAACATTGAAGAACTGGAGGATTTTTTAATGATTGTTTTTAGATGTAACACTGGCTTCAGGAATGAGATTAAAAGTAAGGGAAATTAAACAAATTATTTGTTCTTTATTTTCAATTTTTAATATGACGCGTGTATGGCATCTTTATTAGGAGTAAGACATTGAAGAAATGGAGAATTTTTTAATGCAAATTTATTCCCCAAAATTTACATATTGTAATTTTTGTGATTTTATCGTGATATTGTAATTTTGGATTTCCCCAAAAATTGGGCAAGGGGGAAATAAGAAAATTGAATTATACAATTCTTCCGAAACGAGAGACTGAAGATTTCGTAGAGTTCGAATGGTTATTGATTTAAAAATTTTATTAAATTATTTCCTCGTAATTAAGAACATCGGCATTCTTCGGAGATTAAATTTCTCTTGGGAATTAAACTTTATCGAATTAAACTTTTCTTGAAATTACCCAGATATTTCGTAGGATTCAAATCTCCTATCAGAATTAGAAATTTCACCGATTTAAGTGAAATTACTTGTAAAGTTTCACTTTAGAATTTTACGTTCTGAAATTACGCGGACGATCCTACGGAATTAAAGTTGAGATTGAACATTTCTTCAAATTCAATTCCGTGTGATTGAAGTTCTCCTGAAATTTATGCAGATACTTTGTAAAATTACGATTGCTTCTTTTTTTTTCGTTTCTCCATCAATGAAAATTTCTGACAATTTGCGAATTTTCGTAGCGTAAAGTATCTTCTGAAGTCCATCATCGATCTCACACGAATCGTAATAAAGCTTACTCTCCCGAACACAGCTAATTAGCAACGATTATTATTATTACTTATTAACGAACCAATTAATTAGCGATTGTTGATGTATCAATACTCGACGCTTGGATATAAATTGTAGAAACCGTCAGCGTATAGCTAATTATTAAACAATTAATCAGTTAACCTATTAAGCGCGAAATTATTCGAAAATGTCTTTGTGGCAGGATTTTTCTATCGTTCGCCTCCACACTCTGTGGTGACTACAGTCATTCAGAAATACTGTAAATTATTAGTGTGTTTCGCGAGATGAATGTACTTGTCGTTGGTCAATTTTTACACCTACAGAATTGATTGTTTTCAACGGACAATAGATTTATTCAGCAATTTTTATCGTTCGAAACGCTTCACGGGCGCCTTATAAGTCAATCGAATCGCCAGTGATGTTAAAAGCATAATTTTCTTTGTTTTTTTAAAGTATTTCAAAACGACGTTTGCTACGGGCTATTATTTACTAGATAAACTGCGATTATTAATTGATGTGCTGTTTCGAAACTTTAGAAACGATTACGCTCGTGTATCTCGTTGCTTGCTACTTTCTCATGTGCCTATGTTATGATGGAGAAGCGCGGTATTATTAAAACACGAAAGCGAAATATGACTCTCTGAGATTTCCTTGAACAAGCTCAGATAAATCCTACAAATGCGGAATCCTATTCAAGATTGAAACTAAATCGAGCGAGTCTGCAGTCTCGTACGTTTTATTTCAAATTTATTTCCATCTTGAACACTATGATCATTGGAATTTATTCAAATTTGTAGTTTAACGACATACAAATCGGATGTTACAACAAGTGTTGAATTTTGAGCATTTTTTGCAAATTCGTGCACGTCATCTAATTAATTGATAATGAAATAAATTTACAAGAGACAGAAATATATAAAAAATTCAAAGCACAACGCTCCTCGTGATATTGATAATATCATTATATATTCGTGGTACTATAATCTTGAAGTGAAATAATTCTTTAATTTTCTTAAATGATCCGCTTTCTAGAAACGTCCAAGCTCAATTACTCCCCGCGATTATTTCCTAAGTAATTTTCTGCTCACATTTTATTTTCATAAAAATACAAATTTGCGTAAAAAAAATAAAACAAAAATACAAATGAAATAAAATAAAATAAAATAAAATAAAATAAAATAAAATAAAATTAAATTAAATTAAATTAAATTAAATTAAATTAAATTAAATTAAATTAAATTAAATTAAATTAAATTAAATTAAATTAAATAAAAAAAATAAAACAAAACGAAACAAAATAAAGATACAAGATTGCACAAAAAAAAAAATTATTAATCAAGCCTCCGATATTCTACTTCGTATTTCACAATTTCCAATCGATCTGGAAGGAATCACGAAGGAATTCCAAGATCCTTCAGGTGGCCGCACGGAGAGACTATTGACCCAAAAAGAAGCGACGGAGATGATTCAGCGAGAGGCACGAGATGCCGGATAGTAATAATCGAAAACCGCGACACAGCTCGGTGAAAGCGCATCAGAGCGTGGTCGCGTTCCACCGGAGCGCGAGATACGATCGAAACGAGACGATCGGGGAGAAGGAATCGAACGAAACGAACGAGTTCTCTAGCTCCTCGGGTTTCCACACGCGACAGGCAAGAGATGCTCGCGCGTGAACTCTCGTCCTTCTTGCTCATGGCTAAATACGAGATACAGAGTGGAAGTGTTCAAAAGTTGAAAATTACAAACCGATTTGAATCTCTCCACGAGAGTAAGTCGTTTGTTTCTCTAACAATTGATTAGGTATTGATCCTCTCTACTCGTGTAATGAAACCAACAAATTAAGTAAATAGCGAAGTCGGTCAATTTAGTCTCTGAGAAAGATCGATTGACGAAGGATACCAATCGATGATACATCTTTTGGTTCGAGGAATCGTCGAGTGTCGCAGATGGACGATTTCTTTTTTAAATGTCGTTATGCTCGTTCAACCCCGCACTTGAGCCAAATTTGTGTGTTTATCGTTTGGCAAACGTACGATCACGTCGCAAGTGTGGCCTGCGTGACGTCTTTACTATCAAGCAGTGCTCGATACCGATGAAACGAAACCTAGATATCGAACTTGACTCGGGTCCGTAAGTACATATTGGACTTGATCCCATCCCTACTCATAGCCTACATACGAGGCGACGTTAATGGACGAACACGTGACACAAGGCCGTACGATCACCTTGGTGACCCACACGCCTCCCGAGACGCCTCGTCGTCCTTTTTCCGACCGACGGAATAGCGGAACTCGCCATTTTACAGTTAGCCAGCGACCGGCGTGAACACCGGGCCGACACCGAGAGTCCGTCAGCGACTCTCCTCGAGCCACGCTGCGTTTCCTAGCATCTGGCCGTTGAATCATTCAATGAGCAATTTTCAATGCTCAATTGTCTCCTTTGTTCGTACGTTTCGTTATCTGTTATCATTTCAATCTCTCTTTGTTACTCTACTTTTTGATCTACATGTGAAACTATTTTTTTTTTTTTTCCTCCTGACATTTTGTAACAACTTGGTATAAAAACAAGATTTTTGAGGGACTACATTAATGACAGATGCTCCCGAATATACTTATGTTTGATACTTTAACAACTAATGAAACTGAATTGCAACTGAATAAAAATGTTTCTAAACCGGTGAATGGTCCTGATTCAATGCACCAGGAGTTGCAGGGATCTTCAAATTAAGTTAAAAGCGAGAAATTTGAATCTGATTGAAAAGTATTTAACGAAATTGACACAGTTCGACACGAGGTTTAAGAGTTAATTAATATACAAAAATACTTAGCGACATAGTTTTCACGCTGTTTGTTAAGAGTTAATTAATATACAAAAATACTTAGCGACATAGTTTTCACGCTGTTTGTTCTGAAAAATTATATATTCTGGTTCCGAACTCTCTAGTAGAATAGATAAATAGATGCGCGTACGACATACTTTTCTGGTGATATTTGTACGTATAACACTATACTTCGCAGATTGCACATTATACCTGCACAGTTAGTGAATTATACATGCGTATTATTATATGCAAACAGTATATTAATTTATATTTGAATGCTATACGATATATTCGACATGTGCACGTAGTTTATGTTCGAATACTACGAGATGTAATTTGCAGCAGTCAGCGTCACAAAAACGACAGAAGCGATGAAAAAGTAAAGAACGACTTTCTTCGTGGGAAAGGATGTGAATTCCACGCTGAATACTCGCAAAGAAAGTTACAGGTGTGTTGGAACAATTCACTTTTGCTACCAAGTACTATCGCGAGATCGTAAATGGATGAAAGTAGATGTAATGTTACAAATGAATCAATTCAGCCAGTTCGGCACGTCTTTTATCACACAATGTATGTACTCTTCTTTCAAATTTACGAAAATGACAAACGCCGCGAGTACGTACAGTGGCGATAAAATTAAAACGATAAAATTAAATTAACTGAGAGACGCGTCGTCTCCTATCTTCGTCGAGGATCTTCGCTTTTTGCGAGCATTTACATTGTACGACAATCCGACTCTACAATCTTGTTACAACACAATGGCAGAAACTCGAGGGAAACAAGAAAGTAATTTTACACCATGAGAAAGAGGCGGTGAAACGTACGAGATTGGTAAGAAATTCCCCGAGAACCCGAAAACCACAGTGTCTTTGGCATCATCAATCTTCGCCGCGAACGGTTAGAAGCATCGTATGGCACAGCCGTAAAACCTTACACCGAATCTCCATATAATTTATTATGATCTCGAAACAGGTTAACGAGCTACGAACCGCCAAAAATTCAGTCCGCGATTTCGTTCGCGGAGCTCATTGTCCGTCGACCTCGACCTCAACGTCTTTGGAACAGGAAGTTCGAGGAACTAGTCGCAATTTAGTGATTAATTTCACGTTCTTTGTAACATATATGTTTCTTAGATCCTTAGGTTGTCTACTCGTCCACGTACTCGGATTAAACTAGATTTTTGTTATTGATTTGACAAAGAATAGAATTTAATATAGGTTATTGAGATTCACAATGGCTGCAAAAATATTTCGCACACCATTGTAGTTGATGTAGCATTTAACTCTGCGAGTTGCAGAAATATTTGTGTCCTTCTAATGGATACAAATTATTATTAGATTTAAACTAGCTTTTTGTTATTGATTTGACAAAGTATAGAATTTAATAGATTATCGAGGTTCACAATGGCTGCAAAAATATTTCGCACACCATTGTAGTTGATGTAGCATTTAACTCTGCGAGTTGCAGAAATATTTGTATCCTTCTAATGGATATAAATTATTATTAATTTAAACTAGCTTGTTGTTATTGATTTGACAAAGAATAGAATTTAATAGATCATCGAGGTTCACAATCGCTGCAAAAATATTTCGCACACCATTATAGTTGATGTAGCATTTAACTCTGCGAGTTGCAGAAATATTTGTATCCTTCTAATGGATACAAATTATTATTAGATTTGAATTAGCTTGTTGTTATTGATTTGACAAAGAATAGAATTTAATAGATTATCGAGGTTCACAATGGCTGCAAAAATATTTCGCACACCATTGATGTAGCACTTAACTCCGCGAATTGCGGAAACATTTGCATTTTTCTAATATGAATAAAATCCAACGCAAATTTCAAAATTCTTTTCGACGAAAGCGTCTACTGAAATAATTAAGCTTAATTAATCATCATTCTCATTGGCACGAATTTTCAGACTTGCATTGTAAAATGATTCAAAGTCTTCTATGCAGTATTTAATTGAGTTCAAACACGTTAAAATTAATGCGTATAACTAAAAATTTGATATCATGAAAATTAAATAAAAAAAATTCGTTGGAAAATAAATTCCAAATAATTTCTACAACCATTGTACGTAAAGACATAAATTATTCTACTGTATTTTTTTCTTTTTTAAATACATTGTCACTAAAACACTCGACAATCATTCCTATCACTAAATTAAGACTTTCATCAAAACAACTTGAAGATACCCGCTTTGGTACATGCGATACATTAGTAAAACAACTTGTCTGTCATAATTCCCATTTCAAACTAATGAATTCCAAAGAATTTTCACTTCCAAACTGTCACGTCAATCGTCATTACCAAACTATGGCAACTGCGCAACACGCTGGCAATTAACTCGTAACGTTTGAAGCCAATAAGAAACTATTTACACATTTCTCTGTGAACTCGTAGGAATAGGTGAAACAAGCATGAAATGCCAACGAACGTTTTCCTCGGAGATGGAGAAACCATCAGACAGGTTGTCGTTGATTAATTTAGTCGCGATGGCCGCGATTATGACATTTACGCGCCCACGACTGCGCGTAGATCGCAATCACGTTTCCAAATCACGCGACGGATAGCGAATTACGGTGGAATTCAGGCGCGAGCTCGAGCGGTAAGAAACGAATGATCAATGAATAAAGAAGATCTCGCGGTAATTCGAGCGGGATTTTTCATCGTGCCCAATTACAGCGGACCGTTAAACGGCCAGTTTGCCGTGGCTGAAGCAAAACATCTCTCGCTGCTTTAATAGCTCCAGCCGCATTCCACGTCCGACTGCGGTAATGAATGAAATTGCTCGTCGTTTGATCGATCTAGTTTTAATTTCCCCGGTCGGAAGCCTTTCTCGTTACACGCTTCCCCGTCGTCGGAACAATGGCTAATTGATCGGCTGCCACTCGGATTTTCGTCAATTTTCGTGTGCTCGTTCGGTGAGATTTCTCTCCAGAGAGAAATCTCGGAATGAGAAATTTTGCTGGACCGGGCTGACACGTTTCGGATTGTTGATCAGCAAGAAGATAATTTGCAGTTTCTCAAAACTCCTTGTTACGAGTTATTAATTCGACAATTTAGAGGTGACAGATTATATCTGTTTCATAGAATTCCGTAACATTTACTTGTAAATAAATAAATTTACTTGTAATTTAATTTATAGTTACTGAATTGACAGATTTGTATATCTTATTTTGTTATGCGAGAAGAATTTATTTGCATTGGTAATTTCTGACTCGTGATTTAAAATTTTGCCAATTTTGTTGATTTTTTTAAAAATTTAAATTCAGACTTAATTGTACTTAAAAAGAACTTAATTGTACCATGTTCCACTCTGAAACGCACTTAGAAAAATTATATTAATCTTCAATTAGCCACTGAAAATTATTCATTTTTTTCGATTTTTAATTTTATTGCTAGATGGAAAGTGTAAAATATATAATAAAATAAGTTATCTCATCCGTATACTAAATTTGATGAACACGAATCAACGAATAACTTCTCAAACCATCTGCAATTTATTCCTCTTTAAAACAGGATCACCATAATTCCCACGGTTGAAAGAAAATCAACAGTATAATTAAGTTCAAACGGGGTACCACCACAATCACACATAACTTAACACGATTTAATCCATCATGTTAAGTACTCACGAACAATTCTCAACGCAGTTTCAAGCGTCGAACTTGTTCTTACCACTTTCACTAATTCCGCGGCTTTTGCCGTTACTTTCGACCGGATAAAAGAAACGTGCTCGAATCGTAGGAATAAATGTGCGTGACGAGGCAGTTAACGGTGAAACGCTCGACGAGTTCTCGTGAAATCAGATCGTTTTGCGAATGGAGGGGGGGGGCGATTATAAGTGAAAAAGGAATCGATACGAGGGATCTTAGATTAGATAGGGGTTGCGAGGGCGGAAAAAAAATGTTCGCAGCCGGTAGGATTCGAACCTACGCTCCCAGAGGGAATCTGATTTCGAGTCAGACGCCTTAACCACTCGGCCACGGCTGCTCACCCCTTATACGCTTGTTGCGTACTGAGGGTAACTTGGGGTAAACTACCCCTAATTGCAATTTCTCAAGTCAATTTTCATAGTTATTGGATCGAATATCAAATGAATTTCCGCATTTTTGACGATGTAACAGAGTGTTGAAATATTGTAGACTTCGAATTTGTTTAATTTTTGAGGGAAATTTATTACTATTATTGAACCACCCCTAATCAAAATTTCTTAAATCAATTTTTATAGTTACTCGATCGATTATTAAATGAATTTGCATGTTTTTGACATATTGTAGACTTTAAATTTGTTCAATTTTTGAGGGAAATTTATTACTAATGTTAAACCACTCCTAATAAAAATTTTCTAAATCAATTTTTATAGTTATTGGATCGAATATCAAATGAATTTGCATGTTTTTGATGATGTAACAGAGCGTTGAAATATTGTAGACTTCGAATTTGTTCAATTTTTGAGGAAAATTTATTCCTATTATTGAACCACCCTTAATCAAAATTTCTTAAATCCATTTTTATAGTTATTCGATCGATTATTAAATAAATTTGCATGTTTTTGATAATATGAAAGAGCGTTGAAATATTGTAGACTTTAAATTTGTT